>NC_081525.1:37125817-37425817 GCF_030273125.1 Centropristis striata | reverse complement strand
TAAAGGAAAAACATTGAATGAGAAGGTGTGTCCAAACTTTTGGCCTGTATATATATATATATATATATATATATATATATATATATATATATATATATATATATATATACATTAGCATATTGGTGGGTTTGAGGCAATGCATATATACTTTTTGTGATGTATCAAATTATTGTTTAGTTGGTACATGATCTTCTATTAAAAAAAACACATGGAAAGTTTAGCAGTCTGTCTGAGGGATGAAGTCAGAGCTGGTGACTTCATGATCTTCATCTCTGCAGCATCCTGTCAAGGGCCAAGACATGGAAAAGCAAAGACACGTGCAGGAAGTAGAAAAAGTTAGAATGGGGAAACAACTAACAGTCTGCAGACAGGCATCATGGGTAATCATTTGGAACATGGTGTCCTTCCCATTTTGTTGAACTGAATGAGAAAGTACAGACAGAAAAATCTAATTACAGAAATTGAATCATCAGTGGCTAATGTGTTCATGAGCCATTTTTGTTTTTATTGTGTTTGCACAATTTATTATTGGAGGGAGGAAGCAGAACAGGGTGTAACAGGGAGAAGGTGTAGGAGGGGTAAAAGAGGTAGGGAGCCCTCCACCCAGCCTACCCTCCTCTTTTACCTCTCCCCCTCCCACTGTGTCTCCCTCCCTCCTTCACTCACTCACTCACTCACTCCTCTCTCACTCAGTCTCAGGTCCAGGTCGAAGGACTCGCGGCGGAATCTGGAAGCGAAGATGCGGGCGCACGGGGCCGTGGGAGTCGGTGTGTTGTGGGCGCTGCTGGCCGCTGTGGTGCCCGGCGGCGTGTCGGAGCTGGTGACGCTGGTGCAGGAGCCGACCAGGACCGAGTCTTCCCTGCTGAAGCCAAAGGTTATGATCGCCATTGTGGCTCGTAACGCAGCGCACAGCCTGCCACATTATCTGGGCTGCATCGAGAGGCTGGAGTACCCGAAGGAGCGCATAGCGATCTGGTGAGAGAAACACAACAGGGATGCACTAGTGGAAGATAGTGGGATGCAGTAAATGTTGTGCATCGTGTATGAGCACTTTAAAAAAAGTTGTAGCCATCTTTGTGCATAGTTTAAAAGTGCATTTTCTGCAGCGTGTGTCCGCGTTAATTATAATAACACATTGTCAGTATCGACTCGCAGACCTGTTGCTGCGTTTTATGATGCACTTACCTCGCGTGTCTGCCGGCGTCAAATTGCACGCTGTGGTAGAAGATGAAAGAGCTGCTGTGCATGTTGGGTTAGTCTTAACCCTTAATGACGGTTCCCCTCCGTCTGATTCAGCAGAAACCTGCGGAAACGGGGCTTTAAAACCAGCAGGGCTGGCAGGTATGAAATAGGGGGCCTCACTCCAGGTAGGGTCCCGCTGCAGAGTGTTTGGTCTCATACTGAGATAATAAAGCTATCAAAGTGGGACCCTGCAGGTGAAGGGGATGAAAGGAGACATTGAGTTGGTCTGACAGCAGGATTGGATGGGTGGGGGTGTGTGTGAAGTCTGGGAAGTCATGCGTTAAGTGCGCGCGCGCGTGTGTGTGTGCTTTTGTATGGTCTACATGAAGGTTATGCAGGCTGGTTAGATACAAAACAAGAGTCTGAGAGATGTCTGGCTAGAGGCAGGTTTCTTATCAAAGTGCAGATGAGAAGAATGTCTGATGGAGGACATACAGTCACATGGTGGATGTTTGTGAAGCTTCTCCCAGAGACCCTGGTGCACCCCGGCTGGCATTCTTTTGCTTTGTTCCCCACCCGTCCCCTTGCTGAATGTCTTGCTTTTGTTTGCACAGCGACTGTCTGTTCCCAATTCAGAGACCCTCACCAACACATGCACACTGGAGAAACTCAATACACAGAGGAGGCCCTTCCCTCTGGAGCAGAAGGGACTGAGCTAACATGGCTTTGTGAGTGGTTTAAGGGCCCCATCAGTTATGAGTGGCATCTCTCCACCCTGCCATCAGTGCAGCTATGAAAAAAATCACAGTGTAGGCTATATCTGAAGCAGATCAGTCCAAGTATGTCTGCTGTAAGTGAAAAAAAGACCCTAGTTGTAGACATTTATCATGAGAGATAAGGACACAAACACAAACATAAGGTTGCAGTGTTGGAATGTATATAGGCTACATTTATGCAGGTACTTTACTTAAGTACAAATACAAGGTAGTTGTACTTTACTTGACTATTCCACTACATCTCAGAGGTGACTATTATCCTTTTTACTCTACTCCATTTGTCTTTGCAGCTTTTGTTTCTTTTCAGATTACAGTTTTTCATACCCTTCCTGTCTAATAAAAACCACGTATCTCCAGATGTGTTAATGAAGTTACGGCCTGAGAAAATTCTCCTACTTTTAAGCTAAATAAACTTGTTTTAAATCCCTTAAAACCCTCTTGGATAAGCTGGAAAATGCATTGTCACAAAGCTGAAAATTTGACTTTTGAGAGACATATTGTTCTCACAGGACAGCGGGGCTACAAACATATGATAATCTTTTATATGATGATGCCTTGCTGTAGATTAAAGTGCCCAACAGTACAAGAAGGAGTTAGCAAAACTATAAACATCTACATCAGTAAAATGTAGCAGTAATACTAACCAGAAAACACCAAATATTACATTGCAACATTGACAGGGAACATTTTATTGCACAATTACTATACTTTTATTTTTGATACTATACTTTTACTTAAGTAAGGGTCTAAATGCAAGATTTGTACTTGCAGTGGAGTATTTTTTGAGGATCTGACTTCTTATTCCAGCACTGTAAGGTTGTAGTCACCAGCCTCTAACACAGGACTGTTTCATTCAAGCAATTAATTTTATTTGAGCAGCCACAGCTCAGCTATAGTCATTCCACTACTGTGGCCCAACAGTCATAAAGTATTCTGATGTGTGTTTAAGAGTGTATAATGCACTATGCTTTATTAGTGGACACACATGAGCCTGTGTTGCACATTGAGAAAACTGTATTTGCAGTCAGAGGGTCGTCCTATAAGCCATTAAATGATCAGATGTAGAATGAGTAAGTAGTGATCAGTGGTGGAATGTAACTAAATACATTTACTCAAGTACTGTACTTAAGTAAAATTTTGAGGTACTTGTGCTTTACTTGAGTATTTCCATTTTATGTAACTTTATACTTCTACTCCACTACATTTAGAGGCAAATATTGTACTTTTTACTCCACTACATTTAGCCAGCAGCTTTAGTGACTTTTCAGATCGGGATTTAACATGAAAAACATGATTGGTTTAAAGTTTAAAGTGACATTTTCTAAATTAGACCTCATAAAAGTATATTAAATAGTTAAAATGAGCCCGACCTTGAGAAAATAAAATGCTGCTTATATAAATGCATCAATAATAATCATCAAATCATATATTGAGAATATATTTAACAATCTGAGTGGGGTCATTCTGCAAAACGAGTACTTTTACTTTTGATACTTTAAGTACATTTTGATGCTGATACTTTTGTACTTTTACTAAAGTAAGTTTTGAATGCAGGAGTTTTACTTGTAGTGGAGTAATTTCACAGTGTGGTATTAGTACTTTTACTTAAGTAAGGAATCTGAATACTTCTTCCACCACTGGTAGTGATGCTGTAGGATCTGCTGCTCATTTGTTTCTGTGGCAGTTATACATTTGAAGAAAAAGCGTGAAAATGGGAATAATCTAAACATGTTGAGTATTGTAAGACTGAGGCTTTTTCTCAGCATAAACAACTTTTTATTGGCATTTTGTGGCTAAATTGGTTAAGAAAAGGACACATTTTACGTATTATAGCTCACGCAGCTCTGTGCCTCTTTGTTTCTCTTTGTCATCATCGTCACTTCCCCGGCTTGGAAGCCAAACCACCCAATAAATGCTAAAATGTAACTAAACTCTCACTGAAACTTTAAATCCACATTATTGTATTTCACAGTGTGTAATCGAGCGATTCATTTCATGGCAGTTTTTAGTTTGTATTTAACACTGCAGAAGCTCGGTGGAAATAGGGAGCAGGGGATGACGTGAGACGAGGGTCTCCAGCTGGATAAAAGCCAAAAATTTTGCGGTTAGGTGATACACCGTCTTTACCCGTAAGGCAGCCAGGTTTCTCCACTTTGCTACTATCAACAGCTTGTCTAGATAGATGGTGGAAGGACTGATGTAAGGTTCTGGGGAAACTATCAAGAAGAAACAGATGATACCAACAGTGTCTGGCTGTGAAGCTCCAGTTTGGGGACATAATGTTCCTCAGTCTTCTCTGGAGCTTCAGGCCTGAGCAGAACAGAGGATGTTTTATCCCCTCCAGTCATTTCAAACATGTAATCCAAAGGAGAGTGAGCAAGGAGGATGTAGATGATTAAACATAATAATCAGGGTGGCGATAAAAGATGAGAGAGGCTTAATTGTGTAGCAGCAGCAGCAGCATTAAGACCCCAGTCCCCCTTTAACCTCCAGACTGCTCTACAGTGAAACTAAGAAAAAGTTTCTTTTCTGATTCTGCTGCGTCTGTGTGAATATGTATGCCATACAGTTGAACATAGAGAAACTTTTTGCAGTCAGAAAGTCAGAAGTATATGTAATTTTTCTGCAATCAAATGTCTAAAAATGACTACAACTAAGTTATATACAATATGTTGTTGAGGTTTTTTTAAGTCAAATTTTTACAATACACTTTCTGGATCTTGGTTGTTGGTTTTAAGGTTGGTTTTATATTTTAACTGGATCAAGAATTTTAGTAATCAGGTGTCTGGAATTTAGAGGAGAACAAGCTGAGCAAATGTTTTAGGTTGCTCTGGGACATTCTGTGGCTGATTTTTAACGTGAAATGGATTAATTCAGTGTTTTTTCCAGTTTTGGTCACATATTGTATTTGTTGTGAAGAGGAGGAGACCACTGGGGATAATTCAGGTCCAAGTAAAAAACTCCTGAGCTATATAAACTGAAGAATTTCTACAAAACTGAGTGCAGGTGCTACAGGCTGCAGCTGAACCATTGAAACTCTGTCTTTTGTTATTTAATTTAGAGACATCTATTGGCAGAAATGTATATATTGTGCGTTAAACTAAGTTTCCTCCCTGTTTTTTAATCATATCGGGACAAAACTTGAAGAGATCATGTGCCATCCGAATTGTCTTTAAAAACAACAATTCTATTGTTTCTTGCTTAAAAACATATCTTTGCATTGGCGTGCCAGCATAATACAGAGTTTTGTAGACCTATTTCTCTTAATTTGTGATTTCACAGCCATCTGAAATAATCTGCACAGTCTAATATTCCTTTTTGCAGATGTTAGTTTTCCAGATTTGCAATGAGAAATACAGAATTCTTCAATTAGAAGCTGAAAATCTGCATTGCAGCAGGTGTTGCTCAGACAACATGATGAAAAAATAGTTAAAGTCTTAAACTGCTTAACAGGCCGGTCAGATGACAAATTTATGCATGTTTCCAAAAGTCTTGACAGGCTTTGGCTTTCTGAGGATGTTAAGTGGACCAGAGTTTCCAGTTTGGGCCTGCTCAGAGTAATCTGCACTGATCACTCAGGTCAGGTCTAGGCCGCCCTGTGACTTCAGCCCCTGACTCATACTGACAGTTGGGATGGTCAGTAAAATTTGCCTTTAGAAGTTTTCTCTCTGCAAGTGGGTGCAGGTCTGACAGAGAGGTGGCAGAGCGGTGAGAAACACTCACACTGCTGTTAAAGAATGAAAGAATGCAGGGAATTAGAGAAAGAGGGGGATGGTCGGGCGCAGAGAAGGTGGTCAACAATGTTGGGAAATTACCCAGAGGGCATTTAGCAGGTTGGTTAATCCACATTCCCACAGAAGCTTGATCACGAGTACGCTCTCCTCCTCTGTTCTGTCGCTGATTCTACTGTCTTAACAGGACAGCGGTGAACTGTAACGCACTGCAAGACTATTATGTCATTCTCTAGAAAGGATAATCATTTGTTCAGTAAAAGCTCAAGAAAGCTTCATGCTGAGTGAGGGTCATACTTGGTGTGACTGAGCTTTGCAACAAGACCTGGTCAACATGGTCTCACAGAAATCCGTGAAATAGCCACGGATTTCGCTCAAATTTCAGTGAAACTGACACGGATTTTGCTACAATGCAAGTTAATGACAGTCATATCCTGTGGCTATTGGTTTGTTCCAAATCACGTGACTTTCAACGTCCCAGCGGTCAGAACAAAAACCATGGCGGACAGTTCTCTCATTTTTAGTGAAAAATCAATATTTTGACTTAGTTTCTGCATAAAAATGGGTTTTGATCACATTTCTAGCGAGAAATATATGTTTTATTTTCTAAAGGCTCCAGAGCCTCATGTAGCCCTTTAGGCCGCCTGCAGGGTCTCCCCGTGGCTGAGACAAAAAAAATTATATACATATTTTTACATTAAAATGTTAATTTATCAATGGTGTAGACCAAAAGCTATTTGTATTCGTCAATTGTAAAATTGTATAGCCTTTTTACAGATTATTAAAAAAGTTTTGACATTTAAGTTAACTAAATGTGCTTCATAGTTTACGAAAGTCTCCGGCCCAGTGCGTAAACCTTTAAGTTTTGCCAACTTTGAGTTTAGTTTTGAGTTCCCCAAGATAGACTAGTTTTCAAAATCATATTAATAAATGCTCAATATGACTATTAATAATGTTGGTAGGCTAATTTAGATTTATTAGGCTGTTTAATTTTCATTTTAGGCTCAATATAAGGTTTGTGGCTCCATTCCGTGATTTTCTCTTTTTTTTTTTGGGCCAACAGTGGCTCTTTAGTTAGTAAAGGTTGCCCCCCCTGGTCTAGCGCCACCCATTGGTTTGTGGACTACTGTTTTGAATCCTCAAGTTTAGCATTTCGGCCATCGCCATCTTGTTTTTTTAGAACCAAAAGTGACCGGGAATGAATAAGAGATTTAAGCTGGGGAGCTAAAGCTAGCAGTAGCTACCTAGCTTTATTAGCAAGGTGCATCTGTCATTTAAAACACACTGTGAAGGATGTGAAGTTCTCAGATTAAAAAACACACAGTGCATCGTGGTATCAACCTGTCGGTCACATGGTAGTCCCGTCCTAAAGCTGATTCTCCTTTATTGTCTGTTTTACTCTAAATTGGACCATGATTGACAAAATAAACATCATGCTGTATTGAAGAGGACTTCGGAAATGTTTGCAGAGGTAATCAAGTTAAAAGTAGGGTCATTTTCTCATTGACTTTCATACAGTTAGACTTCTTTTTATGATCGGTACAGTCGCCCCCTGCTGGCCCTTAGAAAGAATGCAGGTTTAAGGCACCACACATTAGCTTCACTTTTCAGACCTAGAGGTGGCCACGTGGGTTTTACAGGGAGTTAAGTTTGCCAGGCAACCAGTGAAGACTCCAGTTATTGTGCTAAGCCAAGCAAAGAACCATATTTCAAAACATTTTCCACATAAATTAAAAAAAGAAACATATGAAATACAGTGGAGAGTGAATGGAAATATGCAGAAAGGGAAAGTATGGATGATGTGCAACCAGGGCCTCATAGTTCCACATGGCTAACTGGAGCCCCAGAGTGGGAGGTTAAGTTGAGAATTCAGCAGCTTTTATCTTTTGCCAGCTAACAGCTGAGTTTTGCACCCAGCTTCCAGGAGTTACTGTTTTTAATAAGCAGCTTCAAAGCAAATCAAAAAAGATTTCATAAACAGTGAACTTTGTGTTTGTCTCAACGTGTCAGGCACAATGCTGACAATTCCCTCTCAAGTTCAGGCCGGCATATTATTGTTTTGCTGCTCACACTGCTTGCTGCTTACTGCCCGCCGGCTGTGTTCATGTGGGGAAGTGCTTTCCCAGGTGCTGTGCTGGGTGTCGGAATGAAGATTTGTGGATTTGTCTGAGAAGACTGAACCATAAAGAGGATGTCAGAGTGCTGACATCACCAGCCTCCACCACAGGACTGGATTTTATAATGTCATCTTGTTTATTTACTCATTAATCAATCATATAGCCACATTTATATGACTATCATCATTCTTTATAATGAAAGACAATGCAGAGACAGGGATGGATTTGTACTATAAATTTTCCGCTTGTTAACTTTTAACAACCAAGTATATTTATTATTATACAACCGCTGGTACGATCACCATAAATCCTGATGCACCCCAAGGTACGATGTGACTCTATAAGTTAAGAATTTTCCACAGTTCCCCAAATACATACACACTAAATGCCTCGGTGACAGATGTGCTGTGTACACAATAGTTCCTGTCAGACTGAGAGAAGTTTTATGTTATTGTATCCTGTTTCCACTATATAATGTCATGAGAGGATTGATGTGAAATTATTAGACACTCCGCACCATATCAAGCTTCCCTCAAGCATTTCATAGAAATTACCTGCCCCGTGTGATATGACATAACTTGACATGAATGACATTTAAGTCGTTCTGACAAGTGCACCGACTTACACAGCAATAAACGGAGCATGAAAAATTGGACTTGAATGCTGAATAAACGTCTTTTTGTCTGCATGATTTATGCTGACTGCAGTGTTGTGCTTTGCAGTTGCTGTTGTGCCAAATTATACTTTTTAACAAGAAGAAGATTATTTTATTAATCCCACAATGGGGAAATTCAACATCTGCATTTAACCCATCCTTTTTTAAACACAGGTGAACACACCATGCAAGGAGTGGGCAGCTGTGCAGGGGGGTTAGGTGCCTTGCTCAAGGGCACTTCAGTCCTAGACCTGTCAGTACTGGGATTCGAACCTGCGACTCTCCAGTTACATGCCCGATCCCTAACCTCTAGGCCACGGACTAAAAATATTAAAAATCCCATTTGAGCCACAATGAGTCTGTGCTCTTATTGGACACTTAATAATATTATAATAATATTATTAACATGCAAGTTTTATATTTAGCTACAGAATGTTTATACAGCTGTCTGTCATTTGTCTATTCTAAAAATTAAAAATGTGTGCGTGTGTGTGTGCAGGTAAGCTTGAGCATGCCAGAGGTGCCTTGAGGTGTCTTTGGCTGTTATTTACTGAACCTGAATATGTTTATCCCTCTGACTCACAGATATTAAATAGAAGAATAAAAGAGGTTTTAAAGGGCATTTTGTGATATGGGATCTTTGTCCTCGGAGTTCCTCCTCGCCAGGTGTGTTACCTCAGGCTCCATTCCTCTGTGGGAACGCACCACTGAAGACATACTGTTCCTGGTTTTGTCATGCAGGGAGTTTGGCCACTTTCGGAGAGCAGTTTATCCAAGTGTATGGAATAAATTATCAGAATGGGCTTTTCTGCTATCTGGTGCAGACAATGGGCATTTGTGAATGATTAGCAGCATATGCTTTTGGTGTGCGTCAATATGTATTAGATCACAATATTGGCATTCTGCAGTCAAATGAGTGGGTTTGATTGTCTTCACTGTTCTGGGTTTGAATTTGCGAGCTCATAGGTCTTTTTTTCACATATGTATGTGTGTTTGAATGCTAAAACACACATAATGGGTGTGTGTTTCTGCTCCTCTGCTCCACTGGCTCGGCCCCTGTTTTCCATTCACTCTCCCAGTTACCTCACAGCACCCGCAGTGAGCCAGAACCTCCATATGTGGAATAACAGGCCACAATCATCTCTGACCTCCCAATCAGTATCACCTGAGGAGTCATATTCTGCAGTCACATCCAATCCGTGGGAAACTAAAAAGGTCTTTTAACATCTGCTCAGGTATTTGACACAATATCTAGAATCGCAGGGTGATATCTCCCAGATAAGCTCACTGAAGCTGAAGGAGATGCTTGTATCCACATTCTGGAGCACAATTTGTTGAAAAAACTGTTTTCATACAGACCTGACACAAACCTAGATAGCTACCCGTATCCTCACCATTTTGGAACATTTTACAGAACATTTGACATCAAAGCCAACCGCTCATCTACAGACACAACTAGTTGAAGTTTAGTCTCAGATGGCTTCAGATAAAACAGCCAGAGAACATCTGGCAGCACCTCGTCACCACCCTGCCGTGAGAAAGTCGGCCATCTCTCTTCCCCAGAGTGATGCAACTACATCTGGAGTATGTTCCATCCAACACACTTGTGTTGCTGTCGACTGTGAAATTTCCACTGAAAATTAAGTAAATAGCTACAATGAAATAATGAGAACTGTTGTAAGGCTTAATGTGGGTGGTTTTCATCTGGTTTCATCGTCGTCTAAAATGGGTTGTAAAAATTCCCCCCATTCCACAAGTAGACTGACCTCTGGCGGCGTGCACCTGTATTTTTGATGGTATTCAAAATTATACAGACAGGATTTCTAAATACCCTTTTATACCTGAATACCATGATACTGCCCAAACTTACTACTTCATAAGTCTATCACAATGAAGGAACACGTCAGTGCAACAGTATGGCTCATTGAGGTGTTTTTTGTTGTTCTTTCATTTCATTATTCATATTCGTTTATTTACCAGGGACAGTGCATGGCTCTCAACCGTACCAGAATTAGCTAGGAGTTAAATTTCATCTGTAGTCCCTGGGCAGGAACAAATAACATAAATCTATCACAAACAAACAAGCCTTTCAAACAGCAACAACAAAGTTTCACACTCTTAAAGCACAATACAACACAGAACAACAGTAAAAGTAAAGTCACAGTATTAAGACACAACACGAAACAATGTTAAAATACAACACAAAAGAGATTCTGGTGTGATGTTAATGTCTGGGTAAAGTAAAATCAGAGATTTGTATGAAAACACATTTTCACAAGTTCCAAAATAATAACTAAAAACAGCATTTTTTTTTTTCTTTTAAGACTTTATTGAAAATACTTAAAAGTGTATAGCACTGAATTTTGGAGTGAGACCAATAAAGTGTTTTTCCCCATTTCAGTGTACAGGATTTTTTTGGGAGTGTTTAAAATCATGGCTAAATGACGCACTGGAGCCCTACTTATCATAACTCCGCCCATCACTATTTAAGTAACTTTACCACCAATGGCAAACGTAGATACATTAACTTATAATGTTTGCTGAAGCTAACGCTAACTTGTGTCAGCGGTCATAACGACAGAAGGAACCTGGTCTCACAGGAATCCGTGAAATAGCAACGGATTTGCTTAACTCAAAATCTGTGTAATAGCCACGGAATCACTCAAATTTCCGTGAAACTGACACGGATTTCGCTACAATGCAAGTTAATGACAGTCATATCCTGTGGCTATTCCATGGATATTTTTACCTATTGGTTTGTTCCAATTCACGTGACTTTCAAGGTCCCGGCGGTCAGAACAAAAAACATGGCGGACAGTTCTCTCATTTTTAATGAAAAATTCAATATTTTGACTTAGTTTCTGCATAAAAATGGATTTTGATCACATTTCTAGCGAGAAAAATATGTTTTATTTTCTAAATATTCACTCAGTGAATGTACATAATCACTTTGTATGTTGGAATAGCCACGGGATATGACTGTCATTAACTTGCATTGTAGCGAAATCCGTGTCAGTTTCACGGAAATTTGAGTGATTCCGTGGCTATTCCACGGATTTTGAGTTAAGCAAATCCGTGGCTATTTCACGGATTCCTGTGAGACCATGTTGGACAGAAGATATGTGCTTATTCTAGAGATTTTTATGAACCTAAAATGAAACCTTTATTGCATATGGGTGGTCGCGAGGCCCTCTGTGCTGAAGACAACAGGTCTCTGTTCACAGCACAGACCCTTTTACCCTGACTTTAAGCACATGGCCTATATAGTTGGTGACACATCACTTTGAAATGGGCATTCAGTCTCACTTGAGGTGTATTGAGTCACATATTCTACTATACTGCTCATATAGCTGCAGGGTATCAGTGGAAATAAAGACATTTCTCACAGAATGATGAGGTGTTATTAGTAGAATTACTAAGTGGCCCAATGTCGAGTTCCCAAACATGGTGACTTCAGAGCCTAATCTATTCCAGCCCTTCACTGAGTCTAAACCAGCAAACTCTCTGTAAAGCTGACGAGGAGCATCTGACGATGTTGTACCTGCCAACAGTCCAGATCCAATCCTCGCCCCATAGCAAGAAGGCCGGTATTCATGGGAAAGTTTTCTCTTCAGAGCAGACATATCTATTCAATCAAGTTCCTGAAAACAAAGAAAATTAACTTTCCAATCCCCAAGCCTGTTTTAGAGCCTTCTCTCTCTCTTCCCCCGGAGTGAAATTGGTTATTCCTGGCTCTGCACTGAGAATTCTTGCTTAGATGCCCCATGTGTTCCAGCTCACTTCCAGCAGTATTGTCAGAGCTTGGCAGAACAGAGTTGGCAAGCATTGAAACACAATGGCATCTTGGTATGAGCACGCTTATCTGGAGAGGGAGAGAGACCTGGATGTGGAACAAGATAAGGTGAAGTAAAGAGGCTGAGCGAGGGTATAAAACATGTCCTCTGTTCCACAGGCAGGTGAAGTGTTTAGAAACTGTTTTAATGAACAGTGGTGTATTCATTAGAGAGACTATGAGAGGAAGTGTAATTTTAGCACCATCCATCTGTCTGTGTGGTGTGTGCCATCAACTCTTCTTTCCTTCTTTTTTCGTTTTCAGAGCATGTTTCTGACAATGAGGTACTATGACTGCATGACTGGTTTTGTTATTGGATGTTTCCGTATTTTAAATAGTTGCTTGAGCCCGTGAGAGAACTAAATTAAGTATTTAAACAGTGCCATAACCATTATTGATATGAAGGTCGAAAGCCTTAACGTATTTGAGAACAAATATTTAGTGTTTTGGTGCCAAAAAATGGCATAGTATGCCGGTCTCCTATAGTAAAATCACTATTGGAGTGTAAGGAAATAAACTGGGAGATGTTTGCTCTTATGATGAATTGGCTTTGAGCCAGAGAGTTTACAAAATTGGTCCAGAATGAAGGGAAATAAGGCAATAGATTGAAGTCATACAAAGGTAGATCATCAGCAAAAAAAACAACACAGGCATTAGTGCTAAAGCTTTCCTACTGTTCAAAAAACACTAATCCAAAAGACCAACTCTCTGTAACAGTTATAACAGGATGCCTGAGACTGCAAACTAGGTCAATAAATCTACTTCTTAGTATGTGATATCATTACAATGAAAAATTTATGGGGAGGGATCGACAACGAAAAAGACAGAAAACCTTTTTAGTGTATGTTCTGGCTGAACAGCTTTTATTTTGGAATTAATGACTACCATCTCGGAGTCCTATTTCCATTTCTCATAATAGATCTATGGGGAACGGGGTGACTGATCCATTGGCAGCGTTTCTCTTTTCAACCCAGGATGCCGAAATTAAATTCCTGCATTGCAAAAGTAAAAATGTAGGGGTTGTGAATTGCAATACAGAATTGGGGGCCAGGTCTTTAATCTGGTCTCCTACCAACACTTAACTTCAGAATTCCTACTTGTATGTAACTATGATGAATATATCTCCCAGTCTTGAATATGAATACTGAATATTACACTTGAGTGCAAGCTGCTGGCCTCGGCTACTTCTGTTGACCCTGAGAGTCATGAGGAATTTCCCTTTCCCCTGCATCTCTCTACCCGTATACCCCCTCCCCTTTCTCCTTCGCCATGCTGGGCCATCAACAGGCCTGCAGCCACGTCAGCCTCCACAGGAGAGACTATACTGCAGAGTCAACACAGACACACACACGCTGGCATAGTTATTATGTTTTAAAAGCATCTATGCTCCGGTCTCAAAGAGGCATTCTTTGCTTCTTAATAACATGCAGCACCTGGTCATTATTGGCAGCGATATTAGATTGTTTATTTAATCAACAGTCAGTTGACACTGGCCTGCTGGATCCATTCAGACCTGTGTTTACCTAAAAGGGCCAGTTTCTGAGACAAGCCTCTGTGTTTAAGGCCAGATGTCAGCCTTCTCCTTCATGACACACTCCCTGTTATCTGGCACACGCTTGCAGTGGATAACCCTAAAAGAGTGGGAGGGAGAGAGCCAGAGAAAGTGTTGAAGTGGGTTGATAATCACCTTAGGTGATTGAGACTCAGATGCTGCAGAAAATGTGTGCTTATCATACTAACTTACATTACAGGCCAAAAGTTTGGACACACACCTTCTTATTCAATGCGTTTTCTTTATTTTCATGACTATTTACATTGTAGATTCTCACTGAAGGCATCAAAACTATGAATGAACACATATTTTTGTTAAGTACATAATTCCACATGTGTTCATTAATAGTTTTGATGAATCTACAATGTAAATAGTTATGAAAATAAAGGAAACACATTGAATGAGAAGGTGTGTCCAAACTTTTGGCCTGTACTGTATATCAGAATCGACTGGATAAGGAATAATTTGTGATTTTATCTACAAACTACATTACTCTTCAAATTGATAATGTTTGTGATAATACTCTACACCAGCTGCTACAGCACTGACAGGTGTAATATGTGGATGATTTGAGATGTACACAAGAGGGACTATTGATAGATGTAAGTAGGTGAAAGGACAGATGGTTTGGTGCACAGAGATTCGGTAATGAGAGTAGAATAAGTGGATGTCTCTGAAGCGAGAGAGAGAGAGAAGGAGAGGGAGTGGCGGGGTGTGTAGGTGAGGCCTGGGGTAGCATGTGGTGTCCAGATGCTGATCATAAAGATAGAAAAAGGGAGACGAAGCCCCACCTCAAAGCTGCAGGCAACAGAATAATGAGGCTGCAATTAACTATAAACTTTCAAACAGGAATAAGGATCTTTGTGCAGAGATGCAGACTATAGTTACCTTATATCTTTCAGTGCTGTCACAAACATCCAGGGACTTATGCCAGCTGTATATGGATGTGGCTGTATCCCCCGAGAAGGATAAAATAGATGCATAATCTTGTATTTCCTGAGACATCAGCTCTGCACAGCTGAAGTTGTTGGCAGGAACTGCTAATATTATTTGGCACAGAGGTCCCAGTACAGTACAGTTCAGCTGCAGCGGGTTATCTTGCCTGAAGGTAGAGGAAATTGAAGAGCACATAGTTGACTCCTGAAGGACAAATGTGTTTAAAATGAGGTGCAGAAGGGCCCAAATGAGGCACATCTAAAGTCCTGAGGGCTCACAGGGGCACTGAGAGGAATCTGCACACTAAAGAAGTTATGCATCAGCCTCATTAGATGCATTTTGCACTTTTATGTTTTAACCCTAAAATCTATGGCTACGGTCAGACTGCAGCCTGAAGTGACCCAAATCAGATTTTTTCGCCCCTATGCGACCTGCATCTGATCTTTTAATGATAGTCTGAACGACACAGATCCGATTTTCTCAAATGCGATCCAGGCCACTTGGATATGTGGTCCTAAAACCGATACATATCTGATCTTTTGACATGCGACTCCAGTCTGAACGGCCAGGTCACATTCATCATACATAGGCTTACTGCTGGCGGCCATGTTTTCTGCTACTTCCATAAACACTGAGCACGCTCGCTGCGTGTGACATCGTCGTGTCCTCCAATGCGCATGTGGGACACTTTTGGTACGTTTAAAGTTCACACTGGAGATCACATACAAGTCGCATTTAATTGGAAATGTGCACAACCTTGCAAAAAAATCAGATTCCACAAAAAAATCTGAATTGAGCATTAAGCCCTGCTGTCTGAACGTAGCCTATGTGGCACAATTTGGGTGGTGCTTACCTTGCATGGCAGCTAGATTTCTCAGGCTCAGATCTAGAAATCCATCATCTGTTCAAGGAATCTGTCTGTGTCTGAATCACAGTTACCAGTTTTTCAAACATTTTCCGATGATGAGTTCTCTGTGTCACAAAAAACATCCACCACATCCGATCAGTGTAATGCTTCGCTCTTATTGGACAAATGTGCTTTTATTAAAGCAAAAGTAAGTGTTCCCACTTTTCATTTATAGCCCTGTGATTACCAGGATGGAGGAAGTTGCCAAAAAGAGCCTGTAAAAATACACAAAGGACCTGAACCGAGAAAAAAAGCATCATTAGCATTTTGTGTAAAACAAAGTTAATCTGATCATTTATATGTTTGGAAGGGTTTTAATGAGCCCTTAAGGAAACTCAACAAAATGTTAATTCTTTATCGATGAGAACATTTTTATGTTTAGCAGTAAAATAAAGTAATGTAAACACAAATCCCCTTTTCCTCTCTTTGTCTCCCTCTTCTCTATCCTGCACTCCTCCCTCATGAACCCAGAAACACACACATTCTCTTATATGATATATGTTCCCACATATATACATACGGTACCATGCATTGTTCTTTACTTCCCAGAAGATCCCTCCTGTTAAATCCCTGCCTGGAGCCGAGTCTGTCATTGGAAGATGGCATGTAGCAACACATTTATTTCCCCCAGCAACGTGCAGTTTAGCGGTTGAAAAAGCATGTAAATGTGTGTGCACATGTACTCATTACCAGTGAGTCAGGTGTTTCTAGCCCATGATAAAAAAAACAACAGCCAGTCTTCCTCCTTTATTACTCTCATGGGCAGTTACGCACTAAAAACACCCATGCACATGCTTGCATACACACGCTTTTACACACATACCCACAACCTTTTTACACACAAACAGATACACTTAAAATGGTAAACTACCACTTGTGCGACAGATAAATCACCAGTCGCGCTGCTGTTAAAACAACATTCCCAGGACACAAAAATGAACGTCCTTATGTTTTGCCACACATCTGCAAGTGTAGGCAAGCACACACACACACATACACACACACACACACACACACACACACACACACTATTAAAATTATTGACCGCTGTGTCTGCTTCAGGCTCACAGTCTCTCTCCAGCAGGTGGTTATGTCTGATGAACTATTTATCTGTCTGACTGAAGATTATTGAAATTCCAAGCGTAAGAGGGCTTTGACTATTTCTGACTAATCCGTGTGTGCGATGCAAGACTGAACATGTTTATGTGTGTTTTTTGCATGTGTGTGGTTTGTGATATAAGTGTGATATAAGCATCTGTGTGTGTGTCTGTGTGTTTGTGTGTGTGTTTTAAAACAGGTGCTTCTGTATTGCTGTTTGTGCTAAATGAAGAGTGTCAACACTGTTATCTTGCAAATATGAGTAGATGGTGCAGAACTCTGTGTGTGTGTGTGTGTGTCTATCTCTGTCCAGCCAATCTAAAATTGGGTGTGATTTTGGAGAGAGTACAGCGAGGAATATTACAGCGAGCAGTGGAAAACTCCATCCCACTAAGTGTTTGTGTTTGTATGTGTGTGTGTGTGTGTGTGTGTGTGTATGCACACATTCAGGTAAAGGCCTCTGCCTCTTATTCTGTTGACCTTTCCTCTTTAAAGGGCAATTTAAACGCGAAGACAGGTGATATTTATTTTTCTCTCATAGAACTTATAGGGGAACTGCACAGTGATACAGTTACAATTTTAATTTCTCTAACTTGCACACATTTATCTCCACACACACACACACACACACACACACACACACACACACACACACACACACTCATCCACACACACAGTAGTCACAGTGTCTTCTCTGAGTCAGTTCTGGGAGCCGAAGTGGAAATCTCTGTGAAGAAACAGAGTGTAAACCACAGGAGGGACAAATAAGCAGCTGCAACTCTGCTAACTTTTACACTGACATCATTTGCTTACAGTTATGAGTGTTTGCTTATTTAATGGTGCACTGTCCATCTGTCTGTGCAATATTTCTGTACTGACTTGTTGACACACAATATTCACAGTCAGACTGAGGAGAATACACCTTCAGGTTGAGTTCATTCTGATGGACGTCCTCTCTGGAGTTTTGTTATTTTTTGCTTGGTATACCTGTCTGGCTTTTTTTTTAACTGTCTGTCTGCACTGTGGGTCCTCAGACTTTGTCCGTGCTCCAGCAGTGCAGCTAATTAGGCAGTAAGGAAGCTTTGCAAAGCTGATGCAGACTCTTGTAACATCCGACAGTAATTGGACAACTTTGGAACCCTGAACGTCTCCTTCCATAACATGCTCTCTAAATGTCACGGCTCAGAGTGTCACAACCTCTTTCCTGTCACCTCAAGCTAATAACATTTTGCAGTGTTCTGCATTATGTTTAACTAAGCTTCACATCTCTTGCCTGGAAACAGTCCTGACATGTAAAGAGGCTTGTTTCTGCACAGGGACAGCTGTTTACATCTCAAGTGTTTAGCAGATGCAGCGGCACAGTTTAGGAGATTCAAACTGCCTGTGGGTGTTATTATGTCACTGCGATCATTTAAATTAACGTGTGTGTTTTCTGCGTTTGTGTTCCAGGGCAGCAACAGACCATAATATGGACAACACCACGGCCATGTTGAGAGAATGGCTGAAGCAAGCCCAGCATGTCTATCACTACGTGGAGTGGAGACCCATGGAGGAGCCGAAGTGAGTCGCTGTTTACACATAAATCATTTATTTACATTTATTCATATTGGATTTTTTTCCTTGATTTGTTCTTTTTTTCATATTTTAGCTAATTAACGACCTTTTATCTCTGTTTCAGGTCCTACACAGACGAGTGGGGTCCAAAGCACTGGCCGCCTTCAAGGTTCAACCATGTGATGAAGCTGCGGCAGGCGGCGCTGAAGGCTGCCAGGGAACGATGGGCCGACTACATACTAGTAAGACTTAGATGGTATTTCTATCTATAGTATCTTTTTTTTAAATACTTTATTGCAAGGCTTCTTACTTTCACAAACATAATGAGTCATTTCGTTTTCTTTACAATATTGTACCTTGCATTTTTTTTCAAGGTATATATTGAGAAATATATACCTGCACCACCGCTTATTTTTTCATCTATCTATAGTATCCATTAGGTACTTTTCCCTGTAGTGTGTGGCTTGGGAGAGAGGATCCGCCCAACTTCACTGGTTAGCGACTCAGGAAGTACCGGCCTCAGGTAGCTACTTCCTGAGCTGCTACTGACTAGTCGATGCTGACTGGATACAGTTTAGGAGGCGATTTCGCACATGCATGATATATTTGCAGACTGGTGCAAACTGGACGCTGAGGGGTTAACAGCTCCTGGTCTATCTGCAGCTGTGGGAGGACTGGGCCGCTTGTGAGTGCTTTGGGACGGGGCCGGCTACTCGTTGAGAGTAGGAACGAGTCTCCAATAACGCCAGAAAAAGTCACTCGTTTTTTTGCTAGTCGCTTTTTTGAAAAAGAGTTGCTAAAATATAGCGTCAAAGTCGCTTAGTTGGCAACACTGCTTGCCGCGTCGGCCGGTTGTCACATTCGAACTCTGTTGGTTAGCCGCTACAGAAGTAGCTGTATGGGAACAGAGGCAGAGGGGAACTAACTAGTAGGCGTAGCCAAAACACTCAGCTGCTTTCCAAAAAGTACTCAGGAAGTACTCAGTCGAAACACGCCCATTGTTTTTGCCATTGTTACCTTATATATGCCCAGATCTCAGCTCAGATACTGACAGAGTAATATTTACACTTAAAAAGAAGAAAAGCATGTTTTAATAGCATCTAAACGGCATTACATTACTGCATTACAGGAAAATGTAAAGTGATTACAGTAACATGTTACCCCCAACACTGCTTATGATAAATGTGCAATAATTCAGTCAGAGTCACATTTCTGGCAAATGGTTTTACAGTTTGATTTGGTAGAAAAGGCCCTGCTCTGTGAGGGAGCAAATACTCTAACTAACTAACTAACTAACCAACTAACTAATTCAGAGACTTAATAAACAAATACATAACCAATACATTTTGTTACGTAGCACCTGAGGTGGAGACTGCGTTGGTGAAGGAAGCAAATGCAAAGTGACAAGTATCCAGTTTAGATGGCCAGGCTGCACACCTGCATCAGTACGACTGGATGTTACTAATTAGCTGATGGAGGAGCCTCTGATTGTGAAGCACAAGCAATTTAATTATATAATCAGGACATATTTCTTCAGGGGACACACTGCAGGTGATTAGGGTAAACATTTAATTAATTGATATCAACATGAAACTTCCCAAGTTGATTACTTACATTAAGAATAATTTAATAATTTAAATATGTAAATTAGCTATTATTTAAAGCTAACTTTGCTGGATTTAGGAGACAACTACAGACACAAATAGACAAAGTGTTTACCTTAATGTGTATTTTGGATGTTTTCTTTCCACTAGTCTGATTAAAGACATGGCATGGAAGCAAAATAGCACAAAATCTTAAAATTGACCGGTGCATGAACAAAATAAGGTTTTGCTCTGTACTGTAGTGACTCGCCTTAACCCATAAGAACCCATGGTGACACCCGTGTAACAAACACATTAAATCTTCTATTTTTTGTTACTAGGCTAAGTTTAAACCCATTTAACAATTCTAATCCGTTAATAGGGTGTCCAGTATTGCATTTAACTTGTTTTGACCATATTTCCTGAACAAATTAAAGTCACAATTTTGATAAGCAAAAAGACACATGGTTATTTGTATTTATTTATTATCGATTTATTATTATTATGCTACTTAAAAACAAATCTAAAAAAATAATTTGTTGTAAAACAGAACTAATAATGTCACAATTTTGATAGATGTTGTGGAGATGCAGAGAAAAAGGAAAATTTGTGTCTAGTTTTTTTACATTTTAAAATACGAAATATTATAAACATCTTTGACATTTAGGGATAGTGTTTTTTTTTAAAACACATCAGAAATGGTGTTATATCCCCCATAACTTTCCTTTAAGGATAACTGGGTCTGGGTTCTTATGGGTTAAAGAGAAACCACAAGGCTGTCTGATTTAGGATTTGTATGATATAATGAGTGACTTGTACACTCAGACCTTCTCCCCTCTTTAGTTCGTAGACAGCGACAACCTGCTGACCAACCCTCATGTGCTGAACCTGCTGATGGCTGAGAACTTGACCCTGGTGGCTCCCATGTTAGAGTCTCGCTCGCTCTACTCCAACTTCTGGTGTGGCATCACCCCACAGGTAATTTTCCCTTAAGTTCCAGCTCCAGCTCCGCTGTCAAAGGGACAGATATAAAAAATCTTTCCTTCCACATGCCATCACACTGTACAATAACAAATAATAATCTGGTTCATTACATACTGTCTATGCACTTTATGTGTTTTTTATGCACACTGCTCATTGCACCTTATTTGTTTCATAGCACCAACATTTTTATACTGTATATTCATATTTATTCTGCACTGGAATTCTACTCCTTAATACATACTCCTTCTTTAGACACTTTATTTTGTATTGTATTTTATTGTATTTTTATATTTTATTGCTTGAAGTATGTCTAGGTTGTTCTTTTTATTTAATTGTGTTGTCATTGTTTCTGTGTGTAATGCTGCTGCTACACTGTAATTTCCCAGCTTGGGATAAATAAAATCTATCTATCTATCTATCTATCTATCTATCTATCTATCTATCTATCTATCTATCTATCTATCTATCTATCTATCTATCTATCTATCTATCTATCTATCTATCCATCCATCCATCCATCCATCCATCCATCCATCCATCCATCCATCCATCCATCCATCCATCCATCCATCCATCTATCTATCTATCTAAGTTCATACATCTGTCAATCCACTCAGCTGGATTTATTTCCTGATCTCCTCCTCCTCCTCTCTGTCAGGGTTACTACAAGCGGACCCCAGACTACCAGCCGATCAGGGAGTGGAAGCGTCTCGGCTGCTTCCCTGTCCCCATGGTGCACAGCACCTTCTTATTAGACCTGCGCAGGGAACTGAGCAGGGACCTGGCTTTCTACCCTCCGCACCCGGACTACAGCTGGGCATTTGATGACATCATGGTGTTTGCTTTCTCGGCACGTCAAGCAGGTCAGTTTGAAAACTCACAACAAACTACCACTTTTGTAGCCGGGCTGCAAATGCCACATGAAAGCTTCATTTTGATGATCTGAGGACTGTCAGTGACTCAGCATGTGAGCGCTTCTGAGGGCTTTTTTATTGGTTTTATGCAAGTGTTGCGTAAAGGCAGAAATCAGAGAAAAATGATGTGTTTGTGTGTGTGTGTGTGTGTGTGTGTGTGTGTGTTTGAAAGTATGCATAAATACCATGCTAAATACCATTAGGGTTTCCATTTCGTAAACAAGGAGAATTTGTGGTATTTGCCTGTAAACTAAAACATAAACACATAAAACATTAACTCAAACAGAAACATATGCAACCACAGAACCACAACCACAAGATGCTCACAGAAACACAAAGGCATGGTTTGTTCTATCTCACAAATGACTTTCACTAAAACGACAAAAAAAAGAAATAAAAGAAATGAGTTACTGCATTTACACAATAAGAGACACAATGTGGTGAAATGAAAATATAAGTATTTATACATGGATCAGGCATTTGTCCACAGATATTATGCATTTATATCCAGATTATATTTATTTGCCAGAGATTCACTTCCAACTTCATAAGCATTATATATGATTTCTTACACCTTTTTTTTTTTTTTGCATTTGCAAGACAAAAACAACGACAAAACAATAACAAAGAGGACATGACAGGAACAGTAATACGAGTTATGTTAGATATGAGTTAGTGTGTCTGTGTGTTGGTGTTTAAAGCCAAGTCTTGGGTAGAAATAATATAGTGGGAAGAGAAGAAAATAAATTAAATCAATAATAATAATAATAATGCTGAATAATGCTGAATAAAGGACAAGCCTAGGAAATGGCAGCAAACAATAAACAATAATAATAATAATATAATATAATAAAATATAATAATGTTATTATTATTACTATAAAGTTAGTTTAAGTTGAGTAAGATATTTTTTAATTAATAATTGAAATAATAATAAAATAAAGATATTAAAAAAATGTCTTACACATTAATAAATACAGTATATTCACTAATTGGACCTTACTTTATGTCCACAGAGGAAAAATCCATGAAAACATCCAATGCATTGCTCACATGGTCCTAACAATATCCCTCGGTTATTAAAGCTTCATGCAGAACAATAACACTAAAGAAACATCAAGCATTTATTCGCTGTGGGGGGTTTGTTTGTTTTTGTGTAGCACGAAGGCTTTAGTGTGACACTTGTACATGAGGGACCAGATATGAGGCCCCTGGGTGGTCTGATTTGCATGTTTATTTGAAATGTTTGGGTCAAGAGGTTTTATTTACAGAACCATATGCATGTGTGTGTGTGTGTGTGTGTGTGTGTGTTCCAGGAGTGCAGATGTATGTGTGTAACAGAGAACACTACGGCCTGCTGCCTGTCCCTCTCAAAGCTCAGCAGAGTGTTGAAGATGAAAGCGAGAGTTTCATACACACCATCACGGAGGCTTTGAGTGAGTACACACCAAGGTTATAATAGTTTTTGATTTTTCATTAGTTTTAGTTTTAATTTCGTTGTCATTTTTTGTTTTTAAATTCAGTTAGTTTTAATTAGTTTTCAGAGTGATTTTGCTAGTTTTAATTAGTTTGTATTCTTTGGAAAATGCTTAGTTTTTGTTTAGTTTTTATTAGTTTTCGTGTTAGCTTTAGTTTTTTTGTAATGGGGTATTTGTTGGGTTTTAGATTCAGAAAGGTCACGATAAATTTTGCTTTTATTTCCTTTGACTGATCCATCTCAGCCCCAATAAGTTTATTAAATCATAAAACCAGATAGATGAAATAGATTTCATATCAACCAAAAAGGTTTACGTATGAAAAAAATTGACAAAGACGAAAACTAAGGACATTTTCACTATAATTTTAGTTAGTTTTAGTTAGTTTTGTAACCTCAAAATACAGTTTCAGTTAGTTATCGTTTTTTAAAAACTCAGATTTTTATTTTTATTTCAGTTAACGAAAATGTTTTTTCAATTCTAGTTTTCGTTATTTCGTTAGTTTTCGTTAACTATAATAACCTTGGTACACACACACACACACACACACACACACACACACACACACACTTTCCAGCTGTTGTGGCTCTCATATCTGTCACTCCTTGATTACTTCACCTCTCAGGTTTGTTTCTTCTCCTTCTTGACCTGTCGACCCCTCCTGATTACATCCTGTCAACCCTCTTCTCTCCTCCTTGATGTCTCTCTCTCCTCCTCTGTCTCTCTGTTTATTTAACCCCCACCTCCCTCTCACCCTCTCCCCCTTTTTGTTCGCTCTCACTGCTCGGATTTCAAATAAAGCAAATTAAATAAACCGCCACAATCCAGAGGAAATTCGGTTATTTTCTGACCGTGTTTTTGCTGTCGTAACCTTTGACCTCTCTCCTCTCTGTGTTATCAGTTGACCACGACATTGAGCCCTCTGTGCACCTGTATTATCCAGCATCAACCCAGGACACCATTGGCTTTGAGAAAGTGAGTCATGAGTGTGTTTGACCTTTAACGGCTGTCCATCTCTATTATTACTTTTAATCAGCAACTCCCTCTTCCTGTTTTTATAGCAGTTTCTTCCTCTCTCTCTTTTTCTCTCTCTCTCGAAGTTCTTCTTCTTCTTCTCCCTTTGCCCTGGGCTTTTATTATATATAAACGGTTTATATTTCTGGCTTTCCGGTGCAGCCAGCGGATATATGTATAATGGAAATCCGGAAGACTTCCTCTTTTATGTGCCGTTCATTGTTTACAGTCTGATTAGCTTCTTCAGATGCAAGAATAGAGACGACACCTACCACCGGATTGTTTCTCTGCATATAAATGCAGACACATTATAAAAAACGAATAAAAAACACAATTCCATCAGACGACTCCTGATGGGTTTGAGATTAAATTTCTGCCAATTTTATTCCACCTCTTTTATTGCACCTTTTTTTGCAAAAGTCCACTCAATACCAGTGGTGGAAGTACATTTACTCAATTATTGTGCTTAAGTACAATTTTTAGGTACTTGAGTATTTACACATAATGAACTTTATATTTTACTCCACTACATTTTAAAGGCAAATATTACTACACATATTACACTAAATTTAGCTGACAGCTTTAGTTACTTTTCAGGTCAAGATTAAACATTAAAACAATACAATGTATTTAAAATGATAATGCATTTTATAAATTAAACCTCATAAAAGTATATTAAGGAGTTGAAATTAGTCCTAACTGGACAACAGTAAAATGCTGCTTACATAAATGCACAGGTAATAATGATAATCCAATAATATATTTTTAGATCTGAGTGGTGTGATTCTGAAAAATGAATGAAAATGAAATTAATTTACTTTTGATACTTTATGTACATTTTCATGCTGATACTTTTGTACTTTTACTGAAATAATGGATCTGAATACTAACTAGATTACAAATAGAAACCAGAATGTTTCTGATACTAAAATATTGTCCAATTGCCTACAGCATTCATATGCAGATATCTGTTTGTAAAGATTACTTTGACCTTAACTTCTGTTTTTATGTCTGTTTTGTTGCAAAGTGACACAGAAACAGTGTCAAAAAATAACTGAATATACTTATAAAATGAGGTTTCAGAGCAAATTTAAATGTTTCTCCTTAAATAACCATTTTTCCATTTTTCTGTTTAAATTTTTAGGTCTTCTTGATCAACCTGAAGCGTCGGTTGGACAGAAGAACCAGGATGTTGAAAACAATGTCGTCACTGGGTCTACATGCCACGCTGCTGGAGGCCGTGGACGGCAAGTAGGTCACAAACACACAGCACTGCACACACATAACAAGGAGGCAGATTTAATCCTGACAGAAATAACCTCACGTTCTCTGTGGTGTATGACAGTAGTTCTCAACCTTTTTGAGTCGCGACCCCCAATTTAACATGCATGTTGTCCATGACCCCCGCTCACTGAATAGAAGAAATAGAAATAGAAGAAAAAAGAAACAAAATGACCAAAAAAAGAAACAAAATGACTAAAAAAAGACACAAAATGACCAAAAAAGGAAACAAAATGACCAAAAAAAGACACAAAATGACTTAAAAAAGACACAAAATGACCAAAAAAGACACAAAATGACTTAAAAAAGACACAAAATGACCAAAAAAGGAACCAAAATGACCAAAAAAAGACACAAAATGACTTAAAAAAGACACAAAATGATCGAAAAAGGAAACAAAATGACCAAAAAAAGACACAAAATGACTTAAAAAAGACAAAAAATTACTAAAAAAAGACACAAAATGACCAAAAAAGGAAACAAAATGACTTAAAAAAGACACAAAATTACCAAAAAAGACACAAAATGACCAAAAAAAGACACAAAATTACTTAGAATAGCTGGTGTATGAAGTCCTTTGAAGTTTAGTTTATTCTGCACTACAACAAAAGTAAGATTATTTCACGTAAAACAGTGTAACAGTGCTCCCTGAACATCAGCTGAGATAATGCCCAGTCTTCTGTCTCCTGCTGTCGCTACTTTTCTCTGACATCTATATCCAAACATCCTGTCTAAACAGAGCTTTGGTGTTTGTAGCAAGAGGCTTGACTTACTTTCCCTCCTTGGCGCTTACTTTAATCCACCGTTGAGAATGTCCTAATCCTTCTTCCAGCCTTTGTTTGTTTGACAAAACGTATTACTTGTTGCAACTTGTTGAGTTTGACTTTGTTTTGCAGTGAAGCTGTTTTCACAGACTACAGACTCTGTGCATAATGACAAGTGTACTTATGATAAATACTTCTCTCGTCGCACTACTACTGCTAACATTTCCCTTCTCCGTCTGTCTCAGGGCTCTCAATTCGTCCCAGCTGCAGGCGCTGGGAATAGAGATGATGCCGGACTACAAAGACCCTTACTCCGGCCGGGTCCTGACCCGAGGGGAGATCGGTTGCTTCCTCAGCCATCACTCTATTTGGAAACAGGTGAGATTAGAGGAGAGGAACACACTAAGGCTAGATTCACACTAATACGTTTTTAGAGAAGTTACTTTTACGGAGACCTATGAAGAGGCTGCTGACCACGTTTAAGTTTGAAAACTCTGGAATTGCGCTTTAGTCCTCACAAGGGGTTTAAATCACGGATTTCATCACAACATGATATTAGATATTTGCCGATATCACAAAGTCTGCTGCGGTACAACTTTGATTCGGTTAGATTCAGGGGCCAGTGATCGATATGACACGATATCATATTCAAATCAAATCAAATCAACTTTATTTATATAGCCCTTTAAGACAGCGTTAGCTGATACAAAGTGCTGTACATGGCAGGACAGACCAACAATAAAAACAATAAAAACAAAGAACAAGCAAAAACAACTAAAACAAAGCGAGTCTCATGCTGGGTAAAACAAAAAACAGTAAATAAAAGTGGGTTTTAAAATGAATCTCAATTTTAAAATTAATCTTAATTTTAAAAAAACACAAAGAACAAATAAAAACAAAACAGTGGAGGGAGACCAGGATCGGTGTGATGTGCTCCCTCTTTCGTACTCCAGTTAGTTATTGAACACAACCTGTTACATTTATATCAAATCACAAAAAAAACAACTAAAATATGATTTTACCATATTAGTTCTGAGCTCTTTTAGATATTTAAAGTTAAAACAATCCATTGTTTTTCAATAAAAACAATAGAAATAGATCTTCTGTTCACTATAAAGCGCCACATTGCATTTAACTGCAATTGTTTTTTATGGGTTAACTTCAAGAGCCTGTGGTGATCTTTTAATTATGAACACAGACCTGTAACGAAATAGATTCTATCTGTGTGGTCAATTTACTTCTCAGAACAAAACAGAGAAATTTTCAAAATAAAAGCATATATTAAAGACGCTGATATGCCTGCAGTTGGGTCGTTCACCAATTAATCGATATATATTGATCTATATCCATGCATCGTTACACCCCCTAGTCTGGACATGTGGATTTTAGTTCTGAGCTCTTCCAGATCTTTAAATGAAAAAAAATCCATTTGATTTTAATAAAACTAATAAAAAAGATAGATGTGGCACTATTAAGTGCCTGTGATGATCGTTTGATTATAAACACAGTCTATTCTCAATATAGGTTCTGTGTGTTCAGTTTACTAACAAAAAAGGGAAATTGTCAAAATAAAAGCATATATTAAAGACGCCGACATGCATTCAGTTGGGTCATTCACAAATGAATCAATGCATCGTTACGCCCCCAGTCTGGACCGGAAAAGATGACAAATACCCACGTTTACTTCCTGATTGATGAAAACATTAAAGCTAGGCTTACATTGAATGTACGGCTAGGCTGTACATGTGATTTCAACCCTTGTGGTTCCCAATACTCTAATATTTGCTTTGAAATAACTCCACATCTGTGTTCTACGCCTTCTAGTCATCAGTTACTTTACAGTTCTACCTTACCATCGGCCCAGGCGAAGTCTGTCTCTGTCTTACTTTTCATCATTGCTCTTCTTTTTTAACAATTTTCTCCATTTTCAGCCGCAGAGTAGACAATCTGTTTCTGTTTGTGTATGTGAAAGGTCATGTTATATGTGTTTTCGGGCAGGAGATTATTTCTGATATGGTGCTAAAGCGCTTGTGTGGAAGGAAATTGTCTTTGCCGTTTTAAAATGAGAGCTTAAAATGTAGCTTAACATCGGAAAGAAGGATTGTGCGGTTCAATAAAGAGTCTGTCTGCCCATGTCTACTTTGCATTTCTTGCATATAACAGATTAGATCATCAATAGGAATGAGACGGACAATCTGGACAGCTGTTATTCTTTAACTTGAGTGTTTGTGTTTTGTGGCCATCAGGTGTTGGAGCGTGGCCTCCAGAAGGTTCTTGTTTTGGAGGATGACGTAAGGTTTGAGCCCAGGTTTAAGAGACGACTCCAGGCTATAATGGATGACATAGACAAAACCCAGCTGGACTGGGACCTCATGTAAGAACGCCTGCACATCCACCTGCACAAATTAATTAGTGTTGAAACTAAAGATTTGCACTTCATCAACACATTCCTTTTGTCTGTGCTCTAGCTACGTGGGGCGTAAACGCATGCAGGTGCAGCAGCCGGAGCAGTCGGTGGACGGAGTCAACAACCTGGTGAAGGCCGACTACTCCTATTGGACGCTGGGCTACGCGCTGTCACAGCAGGGAGCCAGGAAGTTACTGGCTGCCGAACCCTTCACAAAGATGCTGCCTGTCGACGAGTTCCTGCCGGTCATGTTCGACAAACACCCCAAGTCAGTCTCTACTTCAGCTTTTTTGGATTTCTAAATTACAAAGCTGCAATAATGCAATCCACTTAGCAGGAATAACATGCGATACTGTGGTGATCTTTTAATTATGAACACAGACCTGTACCGAGATAGATTCTATCTGTGTGGTCAATTTACTTCTCATAACAAAACAGAGACATTTTCAAAATAAAAGCATATATTAAAGACGCTGATATGCAATCAATAAGAGATATGCAATATTAATCGATATACACTACTGGTCAAAAGTTTTAGAACACACCAACTTTTCCAGAATTGAATTGAAAATTATGCAGTTTAATGTCTCAGTGTATTCTGAAATGAATGCACATTTGCAACATTTAAAATTCTTTATTAAGCATGATAGTGTTTTGAAAGTAAAAAAAAGATTCAAAATCACATTTTATGTTGGACTAAAGGACTAAAAAAAAAGACACAAAATGACAAAAAAAGACACAAAATGACTTACAAAGACATGAAAAGTATTCAAAAATGGACAAATAGCCAGAGACTCCATAGAGTTAAGTTGTTAACCCATTTCTTGTTCCCTGAAAAAGGTCTTCTTGTATAATTCTGAAATGTACATTATTTTTCAGTTTTGGTTAAGCTTACCTTTTTTTATTTACCTCTGGCAGTTCACCACTTACCTTTGTACCCTTTCAAGCTGTTCATTTGACTTGAACTGATTGAATTTCAATAAAAAAATGGAAAAATTGGGGTGTTCTAAAACTTTTGACCGGTAGTGTATATTGATCTATTATCCATGCATCGTTACACCCCCTAGTCTGGACATGTGGATTTTAGTTTTGAGCTCTTCCAGATCTTAAAATGAAAAAAAATCACCCCAAGTCAGTCTTTACTTCAGCTTTTTGGGGATTTTTAAATTACAAAGCTGCAATAATGCAATCCACTTAGCAGGAATAACATGCGATACAAAGGCATCGAGTTCTATTTGAAGCATGTAATGCAGAAAACCACAAAGCTATAAAAAGATGTTTTACTGTGTAATGTTCTGAAACACACACAGAAAGACCCTTTAGGATGAACAGAGAGACAAATATTTACTGAGAACCACAAATAGATGATGGCAGGTGCACTCTATATCAGGTAATACATATTCAGAGTAAACATCAAGATGCAAAAGTAAAAATCTATATTTAGAGAACAGAGTCAGGCATGCATGGATCTAGTACATGCACAAAAACAGAGCCGGGGGCAGAAATACTAAAGGACCTACTGTACAATAATTATCTATACATAGACACAAACATGCATGCTGGTTGGCAGATTTTTAGACAGCAGGATAGTGTGTAGTTTCCTAGTTTGTTCTCGTGTGGTAAACCACAGCCTCCATCCAGTTCAACTCCAAGTTTATGTTCCCTATATGTCTCTACTTCTGTCCGTTTTACTTTCCTCCTTTCCCTTGTGACTCTTTTTATTTCCAGCACCACCTCCCATCTCTCGTTTTCTCTCCTTCTTGTTCTTCTTTTCTGCTTCTCTTCTGTTCCTCTCTCTCCTCTCATTTTCTTCTATTCTTGTTTCTTCTCTTCTCTTGTACTTTTGTTCTTCATCATCATCTTCTTCTAATCTATTGTTCCACTTTTATTTTGTTATTCTTCTCATCTTCTTTTCTCTGGTTTACTCTTCTTCCTCTTGTATCGTTTCATATGTTGTTCTTCTCTATGCTTATTTTACTCTTCTTCTTCTTTTTCTTCTTCTTCTTCTTCTTCTTCTGTGCTCCCTCACACACACAGGGCATGGATTGTTCTTGGGGTTCAGTGGGTACGGGGCTTTGCACAGTGCACACAATGCCTCCTTTTCTCTTCATTTCTCTTCCTGCCATGCCCTGCTCCCCTCCACCTCCACCTCCACCTCCACCTCCTTTCTCCTCTCTCCTTCCAATTTTCTTTATCTTTTCAGCCCTCTGTCCCCTCTGTCTTCATTGCTCCCTTTTTATTTTCTTTCTTACTTCTTTAGCCTCTCTCCCCTCAACAGACCTTTACTTTTCTGCTCACCGTCTCCTTCCCCGTGTCACCCACTTCTCCTCCCCCTTCCTTCTCTCTCTTTGAGGAATGTGGGCCAGCACGGCTCTTCCTGCTGGTTGGAGAAGGGGACAGGATTCCCATTGATAGAGGCCTGGGCGTGGGGGTGGGGTAGAGATGGACACTGTGTAAGTGTGTGTGTGTGTTACTATATAAATACATGGAGATGTGTGTCCAGTCTGCAGTGTATAGATTACTAGGTAAATATGCTGTGTGTGTATTCAACAGTGAGAGAAGGTGAGTTTGTTCAAAAGTGAAAGAAATGGGAAATATGGACAGAAATGTGGAAAAGCGGCTGGGAAAATATGTAAAATGTGTTGTATATTACATAAATGAACAGCAGGGGATTATGTGCTCTGTTTAAAATGTTCATATTATGTCACATGCACTACCGGTCAAAAGTTTTAGAACACCCCAATTTTTCCAGTTTTTTATTGAAATTCAAGCAGTTCAAGTCAAATGAACAGCTTGAAAGGGTACAAAGGTAAGTGGTGAACTGCCAGAGGTAAATAAAAAAAGGTAAGGTTAACAAAACTGAAAAATAATGTACATTTCAGAATTATACAAGAAGGCCTTTTTCAGGGAACAAGAAATGGGTTAACAACTTAACTCTATGGAGTCTTGGGCTATTTTGTCCATTTTTGAATTCTTTTCATGTCTTTGTAAGTCATTTTGTGTCTTTTTTTGGTCATTTTGTGTCTTTTGGTGTCTTTTTTTGTCATTTTGTGGCTTTTTTTGGTCATTTTGTGTCTTTTTTTAGTCCTTTAGTCCAACATAAAATGTGATTTTGAATCTTTTTTTTACTTTCAAAACACTATCATGCTCAATAAAGAATTTTAAATGTTGCAAATGTGCATTAATTTCAGAGTACACTGAGACATTAAACTGCATCATTTTCAATTAAATTCTGGAAAAGTTGGTGTGTTCTAAAACTTTTGACCGGTAGTGTATGTTGTTTTTAGGGCGGGGGAGGCTGTATAATGAGACTTTGCTATAAACTCTGTAAAGTGCTCCTCATACTTCAACAGAAGTGAGAGAGATACAAGATTGCGTTGAAAGTGTGTGTTTGTTTGTGGTCTAATAAAGGTGTAGGGTTTCACTGTCATGCAGTGCTGACGGCCTCTAGAGAGATGATTGGACAGCAGGGAGTTGACCTCTGTGGTGACCTCTGTCTGCACGAACCACCAGGCTGACGTGTCACATCTAAACAGCCATCTTTGCCCCTCTGGCCCTCCTGCAGGCTGATAGTCCAGTTTTGTGCTTTTTATATTGTGACATAACATAAAGTTGCAATTTCGATCTGCTGGGATTAAATGTTTTTTCTAATTTTCTTTATCATACCCCGTGTTTGTAGTATACTGTAATGTAAAGTGCATTTACTCAACAACATATGGGGTAGTATATGCAGATGAGCCTGGTACAGGTAACATGAAGAGAAGCCAAACACTGTTTATCTGCAGATACTACCCACACTGCAGTGACATAAAGTCGGTTGAAAATCAACAAAATTCCCCTTTAATGCCTATATTCTAGTTAGTGCTGCAACTATTGTATTCCTTATCGATAAATCTGCCAATAATTCTATCTCTTGGTTTATAAAACATCACAAAAGAGCGGAAATGTATCATCATAAGTCCCAGGAACCAATGTGGTCCGAACTTATAGACAGTCCAAAGAGCGTCAGTTTAATAATATATATATCAAAGACAAAGTGTAACCAGATAACAATTTGCATTTTCGCTTAAAAAATGACTAAATAATTAACTGATCAGCTTAAAAATTATGTAATATAAAAAATAGTTTCAACTGAACTCAAGTGGATGCAAAGACTGAGTTCTTCCACCACTGTTATTATGAAGCATGTGATTTTGTGATTTAAAAAAACCCAAACACATTATGACTATGCAGCAGTAGAGGAGAGTAGCCTGTTCCCCTATTTGATATCCTGTAAATTTGCTGTATGTGGTAAAATTAAACTCCGGTACACTGAGTATGGACACAGGAACTTTCAGTTGCAAAACAACAGTCCTTCCTTCCTCTTCACTTTTGAATCATAAACAGGGTGATACGACATTTCTTGATGTCAACATTTTGAAGCACTGACGTGTGAAAAGTTTTTTTGTTGCCGATTGATTTTCTTTCAAAAGAATCCCTCATAATTCACTGCTGATAGTTTTCCAGGAGTCTTTTCCAAATCTTTTCAAAGTCTTATGATGTATAGGTAGCATGACTGACAATCTTTACCACCAGATCTGGAATGTTTATTGAGTTAGAAGCAGTAAGTGCCTTTTTAAGGATTTAATGTGAAAATTTTACTTTCCTAGCAGATCATTTGTTTATATGTCTTAATACATGTTTGAAAGGGGTCTTTAAATTAATGTTCATGTACGTTTAAAGAAGAGTGGTCACTTATCTAAGTTTGAGCTTTTTCCACAATATCTGTTACCATTTGCTATGGTTGTTCAATCCCTTGACGTAATAGTGTTATTTAATCAAACATGCCTTACATCCACTGTTTCTGGTTTCCCAATGTGAGGATTTTTCTCATTTTCTCTGTTTTCTATTATTGAACACTGAATGCCTTGGGGTTGTATTATTTTAGACGGCACAATACATCATTTTGGGCTCTGGGAAATTGTTCCAACCAGGTTTCAAACATTTTATTGCTTAAATGGAACAACAAAAATGTTAATAAATGAAAATATTCAACACTTGCAATCATAATCACCCATCAAATCTACAACTACTTATCTTTTTCTCTTCTTTGTTTCTCTTTTTTACCTCTCCTCCATCTGTCCCTCATCCTCCTCAGCACTAAGTTCATGTCTTACTTTGAGAATCGGGACCTGAAGGCGTTCTCCGTGGAGCCGCTGCTCATCTATCCCACCCACTACACCGGAGAGCCGGGCTACATCAGCGACACGGAGACCTCCACCATCTGGGATGACGAGGCCGTGGCCACGGACTGGGACCGCCAGCACGCCCGCAAGACGGCCCAGCAGGGCAGAATCCGCCCCGTGGCGCAGAACAGCGTCACCGGAGACTCGCCGCCTCCCGCAGCCCGAGCCTCGCGGGATGAACTCTGATACAGAGACCTGACACTCAGAGAGAAAGACTCGTGTTTACTATGCCATGTACACACAGTGAATGTCATGTGTACACACACTTGAAAAGACACTTGAACTACAAGCGGACATACTGTACATTCATACACACACACACACACTGGTGTCCAAGTGGATAAAAGCAGAGTTTAGATGTCAATCTTCTGCCTGATGCACGGACACTGAGGAGAGGAAGAAGAGAAGAGTCTGGGACGAAGGCCAGCAGGCCTTTAACAAAAGCTTTATTTATTCCCCATGTGCCTCCTCTGGGCATGTGGAGACAGTTACGGCCAGAGAAACTTAAGCAACACATGGAAGACAGCTAACATCATTTTCAGGACATGAAAGAAAAAAAAAACATTCTCACTTATAAATTTAAATGTTGTTTAAGGAGATTATTGTTATTTAAAAAGAAAGATGTGTTGAAATGGACAGCCGGAGAATAAAGGAATCTTAATGCTGTCTGAAAACAACTCTTAAGCCTGCGTGTGAAACTGTGTGAGTGTGAGTGTGCACATGGACATATGCATGTGTTTACAGAGCTGAACATGTGTGGGAGGAGAGAGGCTGACATACCGTACCCTAGAGTGTCACTGCTTCAGATGATGTCACACACACACACACACACACACACTGAGAGAGAGCAGCAGGGCAGTAATGGATGTTATGAGGCTCAGTGTTTCTGTCATTGCAGATATTTCACTTGCACAGCGGGCTGGTCCTGCTTGTTAGCATTTCAGAGCATCAGTCGTACATTACACGTAGCCTGCAGGATGTATAATATGTTATTTTGTCCTCTTCAAACCCCCGCTTTCAGAATTTATATGTGTTAAATATTTTTGGATAAACTGAATTATTCATGTCCTCAACGCAGGCTGTTCTTCGTTCAGTTGTGGTGCCAGACTGAACCAATAAAACTACTTCCCTGTTTCTGTGTTTTCACTCACTCTGCAGCATAGACCGACGCAGATGTTACCTTATCTTCTTACAGTAGTTTGGATTATTATCGGATTAGTGATTGCAGAGAGTTTGGAGACAGACGGACATTAAAACAGATTCAAACCAATGGTAGCAAAACAACAACATAAAAACACAGGGCTCTTTTTATCTCTGTGGGACGGGAATAGAGCTGTCATTAAGTGTTGTATATTTTTGTTGAAAATCAAGTGTGACCGTGCTGCTAATATTCACACAACCTGGTATCTCCTCTCTGAGCCTCGTGGCATTATAAGGAAACAGTGGTAAAACATGAAAGGAGCTGCAAGTGGCCAATAAATTTAAAGTTTGAGCAGTGATCATGTAGAGGACCCTCCCACTGTTCACTGGCTGAGTGAAACCCACTCAGTGTTTTATAGTTCCTGTCTGCTGTGGGATCTGACAGAGATGGAGAGGGGGGAGTTGGAGCTGCTGGTGAAGGTAGTAGTAGAACTGAAGGAGAGGTATTACTTGGTGATCTATTAAAATATTATCTTGCAGTTTGGTTGGAATGTGAGACAAAACCTGTTAGATTACTTTAGATTAGATTAGATTCAACTTTATTGTCATTGCACATGTCACAAGTACAAAGCAACGAAATGCAGATAGCATCTAACCAGAAGTGCATTAGGCCGTAATTGTGAACCATATTTGGATATATACCTATATAGATATACCTATATAGATACCTATACATATATAGGTATAGATTATAAATAAAATAAATAATAAATGCAGATCTAACTGTACACTTGTGCAAGTATATATATATATATATATATATATAAATACACACACATACATACATACATATACACACATATATACACACACATATATATATATATATATATATATAAATATATACATAGTAGTGCAAATGGAGGATACATCATGTTCATCAACATTATGTGCGCTGTATATGAACAAGGTGTTATGGCTCATGTTTTATAATAGGAGGATACAATAACATGCTACTGAATTTAAAGGCAGTGAAAATAAAAATCAATATGACAAACTAGTCTCTGAAAACAAAACACAAACTAAATCTATTCAGCAGCAGATAAGGTCACAACAGAAAACTTTTCAGGCTTGCTGTTTTTATTGAGGGCCCTGAATGATGATTGGCCAGCTCAAAGCCTGAGGGAACCAATGAGGAGCATGACTGGAGTGCACAGGTGAAAAACTAATCAGGTTGTTAGCACCTGGAGGGAAAGAGAATAACGCAGTCGGGGAGAAGCGCCACTTTGCCCTTTCCTGGTATCATGTATTCTTATTTGATCAGACAAAAACATGGCACTACTGCTAACTCTGCTTCATGCAACACTGGCCAGACTTCACTGAACATTACTGTCATAACAAGTTATTTCCTTAATAAGATTCTCCATTTACAGGTCTTTATTGCCAGACAATTTTATTTAAATGCTTTAATGCCAGAAGAGAGGGATTGTAGTGCCATCTGCAGGCCATGAGTGGAATGACAACTGGATTGTGCAGCTCATGCTTTATAAGGCCTGTTAATTGATACACCTCATATAATAGGATGCATAATAGTGCATTATATGATCCACTTTTATATCATGTAACAGATAATTAGATACTTTTAGATAAGATTTGCATGAAATGGAAATTTGTCAAAGGAAACTGGCTGGCAAATGCTGTAAAGAGACACAGATACACTGATAGGGGATGAAGAGAATCAGTTGCAGCAGTGAGCTAGTGCAAGATGTCCGTGTTTTAAATACATATGCTTTGGGATGGGTCTACATTGCACGCTCTTTGTTGTTTTATAATCCTTCACAAGTTCTCAGATCTCAATTACAAGCGGAAAAAACTGGCAAGATACTTTTTTTGTTGTTGCAATTTTCCAGCATACCATAAAAGACATCACGTCTCCCTTCTCCTTTTGTTGTTCTACTTCCTTTTTTTCTGCTGCCGGTGTTTGATGGAGGGATCCTGACCTCAGGTAAGAAAAAAATTGCCATTTCTAATACAGAATTCTTATTCTCTGACTTCAAAATGTCAATAAAATCACTGAACTGAGTTGGAAAAGGAACACTGTCTGTCTGTCTCAACATTTGACCTGCATTAATGTGTATGTGTGTCAATACTCCTGTCTGCATGCTTTAGATGTACCTATGATATAGTGATATAGCAACAGAGCACTCAGCCAGCCTTCTTCTACTGGGTCTGAAATATTTATCAGATCAAATCTATCCCTTCACTTTCTCATTGCTCCATCTTTTTTGGAGATGGACTGGCTCCTATCGCACCAGCACATACACACACACACACCCACACACACTGACAGATATAGACAGATTCTATTACCGATGCACACTGTCTGTCTGTCGTTTCCTTCCTTTCAAGCAACTTATTTCCATAATGTATGAAAATCAACTTGCAGAGGATTGAGTCGTGTAATCCATCACTCTGCACACCATGTCTACATTTATTATGTCAAAGTCAAACCCCAGTTGACTGATTTGTTACACCTACTGCTGTGCTTTCTAGTCAGGCTGCAGGTTTTTAATTGAAACAAAGGATCAGTCCATTAAGGCAACATGGGCGGGCTGAATGTCTCATTTACATTGAATTTTTGGCCCCAATAAAGCATGACTATACTCTATTTTGGTAGAAATATCCATCAAATAATAGTACAGTTAATAAAAAAAATGGCCAGTGGACTGGCTCATTTCAGGTACTAATAAGTAGGTTGTGATAATCTGATGCAAAAAAAAAGAAAAGAAACAAACAAAAAAAAAACCCAACAACAATTGGACAGGATTCAGTTCTAAAACCAGAAAGCAGCAGAGTTTGGCTCATAAAATTGGTCACCCTGCAGCAGAATCCTCTTGGAGCCACATGGACACAGAGCAGGAACTAAATGCCAGAACAATTAGCAGGACAGAGCACCAAATACCTGCTGTCTGACTGAAAATAACGCATTGTATGCTTGACACTAGGCCCTGGTCGCTTATGCCTGTCGGTTATGACCAGGTCAACTACAGCAGAGATTCCCAAGTTACTATTGAGTTTTTTTGGTCTAGGCCAGCTATTCTCAACCTTGGGGTCCCGACCTTAATTGGGGTCGCGAGATGATATCTGGGGGGCTCTGTCTCCACTGTGTTAAAGTGTTCATGTGTTAATGTGTTTTAGTCCTTGGTCATTTAATTCAATTCATTCAATTCTTTCTTGGTCATTTTGTGTCTTTTTTTGGTAATTTTGTGTCTTTTTTGGTCATTTTGTGTCTTGTCTGGTAATTTTGTGTCTTTTTTTTTTTTTTATCATTTTGTGGTTAATTTGTGTCTTTTTTGGTAATTTTGTGTCTTTTTTTGGTCATTTTGTGTCTTTTTTTAGACAATTTGTGTCTTTTTGGTCATTTTGTTTCTTTTTTGGGTCATTTTGTGTCTTGTCTGGTAATTTTGTGTCTTTTTTTTTATCATTTTGTGGTCAATTTGTGTCTTTTTTGGTAATTTTGTTTCTTTTATGGGTCATTTTGTGTCTTTTTTTTAGACAATTTGTGTCTTTTTGGTCATTTTGTTTCTTTTTTGGGTCATTTTGTGTCTTTTTTTGGTCATTTTGTGTCTTTTTTTGGTCAATGTGTGTATTTTTGTGGTCATTTTGTGGTCAATTTGAGTCATTTTTTGCCTAATTTTATGTACTTTTTGGGTCATTTTGGGTCTTTTTTTGATCTGAACTGTGCGCGTGAAATTCTGTTGAGTGAGCGGGGGTCACAGACGACTCAAAAAGGTTGAGAGCCACTGGTCTAGGCGACTTCAAACCTGACGCTGCCAAAAATCCCGCGATTCTCGTGTAATATCGCGAGACTCCTTCCGTGCCGGGTAACGCTACCGTCACATCTCTGTAAGGTATATCACACCCCTTCATCTCCCAATGTGTGCCTAAAATGTAAACGCTACTCATTACATAAAATAATAAAGATTATATTTTCATACATCTTAACTGCGAATACTTGGTTGGTTTGGTCAACAACAGTCGTAGACAACTGCTAACTTGTTACCTGTTAACCGTTTCAACCGTTTATCCGTTACTTTTAGCTAATTAACTATTTTGAACTCTTTATCCATTACTTTTAGCTTACTGTTTACATTTCTTTTAACTGTATACATTACTTTTAGCGAACTCCTTCTATTACTTTTAGCGTATTTCTTGGACTGTTTATCCATTACTTTTAAGTACTGTTTATATTACTTGTTGCTTTCTGTTTACATGGCTTAGTTTTTGCTAACTGTTTACATTACTTTTAGCAAACTGTTTTAATAGTTTTAGCTCAGGGGTGGGCAACAGGAGGCCCGGGGGCTCACTTGAAGTGGCCCTCAGTACAACTACATGCATTTGAGCATGAAATCTTAAAAGTGCAGTGTAGAAATGCACAAAATCACTTATTGCAATTAATGCTGGTCTGCAAATCACAGTTTTTTATTTGCTTCAAACCTTTTGTATTCCTATTTATACTGTTATACATGCATGAAATATGCATGTATAATTTGAGCATGAAATATGTTAAGTTACAGCACTGTAAACATATTTAAAATTGCAGTTTCATCATATCTGGTTAAGTGCACGGTCCTATATGTGGCCCTGTGGTAGTGTCAATGAAAAACTGTGGCCTCCTGCAGCATTTAAGTTGCCCATCCCTGTTTTAGCTAATCAGTTCCATTGCTTTAAAGCGTAAGCTAACTGTTTCCATTACTTTTATTTGTTTCCATTACTTTTAGCTCATTATTTGAACTGTCTATCTATTACTTTTGGGTGTTTCCATTCTATTACTGCTACTTAGAAAACTGTTTCTATTACTTTAAGCATATTATTTTAAATGTTTAGCCATTCCTTTTAAGTACTGTTATCATTACTTTAGAAATTATTTGAACTGTTGTTTTAGCTATTTCCACCATTTCTCCATTACTTGTAGCTATCTACCTTACTTATAGCTAGCTGAATGAATCCATTACTTTTAGGGGAGAGTGATATTCCCCTGTTTTATTTTTTATATATATTGTAGGGCCCTTCAAAAAACAACAACACAAATAAACCAAAAAGCAAGCCTCTGTGGTAGAGATTGCATTAACATCTAGTTGCATATGAAGCGATCTGAATTAGACCTTATGTTTTTGGAAGGCATGTGCACTCATGTGAGAAGGCTCTTCATAGTTTAGAAACAGAATGTTTTATCGCTTTGATTTGCATATCTTAACCGATGATCCTTTTAGTGTGGTATGCAAAGACTTTACATGTAAATGCCAAATCTATGAGTCATCAAAGGGAGCAGTGGGTGATTTGTTTGTGCTACACGAGAGGATTGCAATACTTGATGATTCTTTATGTAACAAAGAGATATCGTTGCGTAAGTGGGTGAAATGAGTCAGTGATGCTGTGCTGAGCAGGAAAGAGGCCGGTGACTAACAGTGCTGTTGTAAGGACATGTCTTTTTGACAGAGAAGGGTCTCTCACATTTGCTCACGCACATAATCCACACAAGTACACACGTGCATGTGTGAAAAGACTGAGGAAGCAAATAAAAGAGAGAAGGAAGTGGATGAAGAAAACACTGTTATTGAAACACTCACAGTGGCTTCTCCTTCCCCTCTATTGTTTTCCTTTTCTCTCTATCAGTGATCCAGAGAAAGTGCCTCCTTCTGTTCTCTTCCTCACTCTGATAATGAGTAACTGTTCAGTGTCAACAAGCGCTCCTCAGACCTCTGCTCACTGAGTGAATGAGTGTGTGTGGGGAGTGTTGTGCTGTCAGTGCCTGCAGAAATACACAGCCAATAGAAAGACAGGAGATTAATCGTAATACAAACAATCTATTAATCTGATGTGATTTGTGTTGATGTCAAGCTAATCCTCTGCAATAATCCTTGTCAAGGATTAAGGAAGAAGGAAGAAAATGAAGAAATTGATTTTTGAGTTCATTTTGTGTGTGTGTGTGTGTGTGTGTGTGTGTGTTGTGTTCCTATTCTAACCAGCAGAGGGCAGTGTGGAGTTGTGAAAGAGCTGCCATGAAAGCTCAACTTGAGCATCTGTGGTGTGTCATCATCGAAAAGAGAAATCTGTGTTTATGAGAAAATGTTCTTATTTGTGTTGTCTGAGACATTATTCCATTATTCATCAACTCTTTTATTCTGTTGCTGGAAAGTGGTTTCAGTGGTGAAAACTAAGAAAGTACATTTAGTGCTGAACTAAAAGGAATTCTTCACTCCCCAAAGCACACATTTGTGTATCAGTTACTCACTCTGTATTACCTTGAATCACAACCAAGAATCCTTAAACCCATAAATTTATCATGGTTTTTCTCCTGTATTCATTCAACATGGAGGCTTGTAAGAAAAATTCAGAATTCAAGGTAACACAGGGTGAGTAGTTTATATTATATATATATAATATATATTACATATTTATATTATATATATAATTATTCCTCTAAGTAGGATTTGAACATACTCTTACTTTAGTCGAGTATCATTTATATAAATTAAATGAGTCAGTTGAAGTAGCTGCACCAGTTACAACTTTCAAAACTATTCTTACACAATAGTAAAGAATAATAAAACATTATTGTATATAATAACAAAATACCAGTGGTATAATGTTACTGTATTGTACTTAAGTACAGTTTTGAGGTAGTTAACTTGAGTATTTCCATTTTATTTTTTATGCTCCTTTATAGTGAACTTCTACACTATATGTTAGCAGTATATGTTGCACATGGATTTTCCTCGACTGCACTTATTTCACACTTTTCTTTACATTAAAAAAATTGGTGTGCTTTTAAAACATGACACAGTATTATCCTGCTCAGTAGTACACAAAGTAAAATTGGCTCCACATTGACAAAAATATAACATTTAAATGCTCTAACATGTATTTCTTAGTGATATAAACAGAATAAGATTTATTTATTCATTCGTTGTCCTTAACCACTTATCTGAACCGAGGTTCCCCGGGGGCTGGAGCCATATCCAATATTTTTGGACTATAGTATTTGTACTTTCACCTAAGGATCTGGGTACTTCTTCTACCATTGTACAACACAGAAAGAGTCTGATAATACTTTTGTACTTAATTGTGGTGTTGCTACTTTTTCTCTGAAATGATTTTTTTTTATCTCATAAGATTCCAGTCAGTCATACAGTATTTACTATCGTGTTCAACGGAGACAGCTTCTTTTGTGTGCCACTGTTTGAGTGAGGGAGAGCAAGAGAGAGGTTGTGTTTGTATTGACCCAGACTGAAGGGATCTTGAGTGCGTAGTGTGTATAAAAGTGTGTGTGTTGTCAGAGTTTAGAGGGCTTTGCCTTCCCAGCTGTGTAAACTGGTGCTAGCCTCACTGCGACTGTGTCAGCACACTCACACGGAGGCGGTGAAGAAAAGCTAGAGATTTTCTTGAACTTGAATTTTCCTGAACAAAGAAAAAAAAAGTTGTACTGAAAAGTAAAATACATCCCTGACTGTAGAAGCAGTAATTAGACACATAAGGATTCGTGGTTTGCTGTTTCTGTGTTTAGTTTCTTTGATGATGACCTAACTAGGCTAAAGTGCAGTGAATTGAGGTGATCGGGGGTCTTTTTTAGAAAAGTAGCTCTCAACAACAGAGAGAGGAAATGGCGGAAGGAGGGGGAGAGGAAGGCAGTTCACTGGAAGTCCATCCAGACAGCACGAAGAGAAGAGAAGGCAGTGTTTACTCACTCTTCCTGCCTATCATACTCCCATTCATTCCCAGCAGCAGTCACTCAGAGTCATGGTCAGATGACTTCTTTTTCCTCTTCACTCACTTCAGCTTGGCTTGATTTATCTGGTCTGATTACAGAGGCATTTTAATGTTTGATGTTCTTTTATCCATGGCATCCAACCATGACTCAGTGCTAAATATAAGCATACTTTAGGTGGAGTCTCATTGCATTTTTGTGTGGTAAGGCTCCAAAGGAATTTTGTCACGTTGAGTCAGAGTGAAGGTCTGATTCATGGCCACAACACAGCTCATGTCTCAGGACAGGCTACTTGGTGCCACAGCAGTGTTTTCTTTCTGGTGCTGATTGAAAGAGGACTCTGCTGGTGTTGGCCAGAGGTGGAAGATGTGTTGGAAGATCTTTTACTTCAGTTCTGTTACTTAAGTCATGCTTATTTTAAGGTTCTTACTTGTATTTTAAGTTTCTACTAGAACATGTTATCAAAATTAAATGTTACATTTTTTTTTAATTCAAACTGTTTGTCTGCTTATACCTTTATTTGCCTTCTGTTTTAACAAAAAAAAAAAAAAAAAGCCCAGTCATTGCAGATGAGGAATGACTGTAACATTTCCTATTGGTATATAGTATAGTTGTGACATCACAACCTTACAGAAGTCCTAAAAGCTTGTTTAAAAGCACAGTTTCTTAAAACAAGTTACATTACAGTATTTATATAGCACCCAGACTTGCGAAAATCCAACTTTTTTCAATATAGGATCTTTAAGTCATAACAGTCTAAAAATACTCTAAAAAATCTTTACTCCAACTGTCCAAGTCAAAAAACATTCAAAATTCCACTTGATCATAAGCACAGAGATATTATCAGAAAAAAAAGTTTTTACTAAATTGTGCAGAATGATCATATATGACTGTCAGTTTGTTAATACTGATGCAACAGTGTGTAAACATGTTTTTTCGTGCTGTAGCTGGTTCAGGTTGAGATAGTTTTAGATGAATCAAAGGGACTGTAAGATGCTTTTGTGAATAATTGAATATAACCTGTTTAAGCCTGGAACAGCTAACAGTTAAATAAAATATTCAGAGAAGTTCAGAGGGAAATGTCTTTTAAGTGGAACAAGTATTTGTTATTTAAATATGACAAAGGGACCAATGAGAAACTTTTTGTAAGGGCCAACAAGTCGAAATAGCTGAGAATTGAGAAAGAATTTGAACTTGAATTTGTCAAATACATTTAGTGGAGTAAATATGAAGTAAAGTGTTTAAGTGAATTTCATGAATTGTACTTAAGTACTGTGTGTGTGTGTGTGTGTGTGTGTGTGTGTGTGTGTGTGTGTGTGTGTGTGTGAGATAAGGCCACAACCACAAAGAGGCATAAAACAACTAAACAGACAAACATAGTTATCCCAAAGAGACTACAAAGAGATACAAAATAACCACAAATAGATGCAATGTGACTCAAAGACACACAATGCCCTTTGAGAGACAAAATAAAGGCAAAAAAGGGTCAAAACAGCCTGACCAAAAATAACTACATAAGGACAAAAAATGACCACAGAGACATAAAAAACACCTACAAAGAGACACACAATGACTACAAGGACACAAAATAACTACAGAGAGACACAAACATCAATAAAAAGAGGCCAAACAACTATAAAGTTGGTGTGTGTGTGTATGTGTGTTGATCCATGTCCCTCTGCTATAGAGCAACTTCACCGGATGTTTCTCTGACATGACCGTTTTTCCAGTGGCTGTTTATTTACCTGAGAAAACAGGATGCAAAGTCTGACTTCACACTCCAGCTTCTAACTATCACACTTTGTACAACATTAACTGCTGAATCTTCATCTAAAGTGAATGTGTTTCATGTGTGTGTGTGTGTGTGTGTGTGTGTGTGTGTGTGTGTGTGTGTGTGTGTGTGTGTCGGAGCACTGCCTGGTCCCAGATAATCCTCTCCTCAGCAACTGCAGCGTTTTACACATGACTGCTTCTTATTCCTACCTTGAACACGATCACACACACACACACACACACACAAACACACACACACGCGCGCACACACACACACACACACACACACACACACACACACACACAATTCGCATGCTATCCATAATTGTTATACATTTATTATGGTTTGACCTTTGCCCTGCTGTCACAAATGTCACCAAGCCTTACTGCTTAACAGGTAGCTGAATCAGTAACTTTATGAAGCCATCCACTCATTTAAACACCTTAACTTGTAAAGTTTGAAGCATAAAAAAGTCACGTTTTACATAGACAGGACTGCCTAGTTCTAGTGAAACACTTGAAAAGAAGAAAAATCATTTAAAATAGATTTAGGGAGCAATTGCGGCAAAAATGATGACTCAAAGGATGAGAATAAGAGTTTAAATCTGTTTGAAGATTCAGTAAGTGCAATTTGGGATTCAGCAGAACATAAAAGAGGCCAAAAGTCATCCATCATGGAAAATATCTGCTATTGTTAGTCGTTCTTAGAACCTCTTCCATAACATCCTCCTCTCTATCTCAGCTTTCCTGTCTTTCTTTCCTTTTCTTCACATTCTTTCACAGTCAAACTCTCTTTAGTCAGAGTTTTTTAAGGGGGGTGGGTGGGCTGGGCCACCAAGTTATAACTCCTCCCCTTCTGGCCAGGATGAATGCAGGGGGCGAGAGAGAGAGAAGGAGAAAAAGAGAGAGAGACAATAGACTTTAATCACTCATGTGGTTGAGAGCTGTTGGCAAGCAAAGCTCCACGCGCGCAGAGAGAGAGAGAGGAAGAAAAGAGAAACAGAAGAGGGGAGGATAGAAACTTTACGTGGTAGGGGGGAGAGAGAAAAACAGGAAGGGAGAAGACTGAAGTGGACAACTTGAGAGGAGAGTTATCATTGGTGACACCTCTGAACTGGAGACAAGTACCACTAGACTGAGAGGAGAGGAGGAGCTGACCAAAACAGCTGACACTAAAGACCTAAATCAAAATCTGTCAACATTCGAAGACAGATTGCAACTGATTCCACTGAAGAAGTGTCCATCTCGCTGCTGTCCAGACTGGAGAATGCCCTGCCATCCCTGTCAGCCCTGCCGCTGATCCAAGCGGCCAGCATGATCTCTCACTACCCTCTGGCCACCCTGCTGCCCTGGCCTGCTGGTGGCAACCACAACTGCCCAGACCTGGACTGCACCTTACTCCTGGAGGGGAAAGGAGGGGTCACCCTGCAGAGGTACCAGCCTCGCTCCCCAGAGAGCAGCCCCCACCACTGGGTCAGTACACGGCAGAATTATTGTGTCTCTCCACCTCGTGCTGTTTCTTGAAATCTGTTTTTTATTTCTGGGAAGCTCAGGTACTCCCAGTCTTGTTAAACAATCGGGCAGATGTTGGCCTTCGCGTGCATGACCTTCCTGTGCCTTCTGTTGTTTGGAGTTTTGTTTGGTGTCAAAGGTTTGGTTCGTTTTTATAGACTCAAGGATGGGAATGGGAAGTGGAAAGAGTTTAGAACGAACACTTCTTTGAGAGAAACTTGGAATTGTAAACATTTAAAAGTGTGCAGTGAGGAGCAGAGAGAGTGGTAGTGTTTGTGTCTCTTTCAAGGTCTGTTTGTTGGATGTCTGTGGTGATTGTGAGAAACAGAGGAGAGTGATAGGGGAGGGAAACTATGTGTGCATGTTCTTATTAACAAGTATTTAGACCAGGGGTGTCAAACTCTGGCCCACGGGCCAAATTTGGCCCGCAATGTAATTTTATTTGGCCCGCAAGGCAATACCAAATTATTATATAATTATTGTAGTATAAAAGCTGACCTGCCGGTATTGTATGGCGCATTTACCGCTAATACTAGATTTATTATTGTTATTTTATTTTTAAATGTATTAACCTGATGACAAACTTTATTTTGATATTTGAATCAGAAGGTTGCAAATGGAAAAGAGGCATACGATTTTTATTTAATTTTTATTTAATAAATTATTGACATTGATGTGTTTTTTATTTGAAATTTGATTTTGCATGTCTGCACTATTTAGTTATATATTGTATGTTTATAAGCGTTGCTGGTTCCATATTTAATGTTAAAGCAAAACATGTTTGGTATATATTAAAAGGTTTATTTGTTCAATGTTGGCCCGCGATTTTATTCAAGTTTTAAATTTTGGCCCATTGTGTATTTGAGTTTGACACCCCTGATTTAGACCCTTAACTTATGCAAGATTAACAATACAGCACTGTCAAAATACTTGACTACAAGTAAAAATCCTCTATTCAAAACCTTATTTAAATAAAAATATGTGAGTATTATCAAAATATTTCCTTTAATTATCAGAAAGATGCAGTAAAATGTTCCCTTACAGTGTTCTAATATTACTGTGGCATTATGATGATTTAACTAATGTAAAGGTTTAAGGTTTTGCTAATTTTAACTCTTTATATACTGCTGGATATATGATTCTATAACAAAGGCATCATATTCTATATGACAGCAATCCTGTGAGGACCACGTCTCTAAAGAGTAAACTTTTTCTGTTTTCATCTTGTAGCGATGAATTTTATAGCCAATACAAGCAGGAGAATTTTCTTAAAATGTAAAGGAACACTATTCCACACAAATAAAATTTAAAATGGAGAACAATTTGTGATAAATGCTGTTTCACTGCAAAGAAAGGGTATGAAAGCACAATATTTGCCTCTGATTTAGTGGAGTAAAAAGTATAAAGTGGCATAAAATCAAACCACTCAAGTAAAGTGCAAGTAATTAAAGTCATTTTTGTACATAAGTACAGTACTTTGGTAATCGTACTGTGTTACATTCCACCTCTGTTCTTATATGTTTGCATGCAAGGAATAAAGGTGTTTGACTATAAATCACAGCACATATGTGACTGTTCTATACTCAGCAGTTTTGGAGGGAACATGCATGGACAGTTAACTGGTAGTGACACATCCTCTATTCAGCGGTTTAAGCTTCCGACAAAAAAACCCGTACAGTAAGTAAAGGGTGATTTTGAAACCAAAATCAGCAAAATTTGCTGAACTCAGAGATCAATCAGCGATTGATTTGTTATTTCCCAATTTGTTGTATTTCAGTTCCTCTGCTTGACCTTGACTCACTGAAATTTTATGCAATAAGTCGACAACTCATAGTGCAATAAGGCAAACTAGACAGCAACCTTTGGAGTCACTGACGAAAGGGCAGTTGACCTCTTGTGCAAAGCAGTAATTCACTGTAACTAACGCTTACTGGTCACTTTGTGTGTGTGTGTGTGTGTGTGTGTGTGTGTGTGTGTGTGTGTACGTGCACAGTTGTGCTGACTGGTTGCAGAGTTCACAGAGAAGCATTACTCACTTTACTTCAGAACCCAACTGCCTTAATGACTTTAATATGTGTCAGCCAGCGGCAGAGCATGACAAAAAATGTGGCATACATTACACTTCATGTCAGCGTGCATGCCTTCATGTTTATTTACCTCGCTTTAATTTGTGTGTGAGCTCGCCGATTCCTCATAACAGTGTGATTACCAGAGGGCGACCTGCAGCAACAGCTTATTTCAGCTTAGTTGTGGCTAATTGTTTGCATGTGCGCACTTGTGGTATTGAGGCTAAAGAGAAAATACTTTTGGTGTTTACACATGGCACGTTTAGATTTAGAGAGTAGAGAGGCTGAGGTCAGAAAACCAGCGTGCTGAAGTGTCCTTGAGCAAGACACTGACCGCCACCTGCAGTACTGATTCTATGTGACAGCAGAGATAAATATTTGTACCCCAGAACCCCATTATGAGTGGAGAAATGTAGGTTAATTCAATTATTTTACTGAAGTGCTTAACCCTTTATCAGGCAAAGAACTATATTTGGTAACTTCAGGTAATATTTCGAGAAAGAAGTTGCAAATTTACTAGATTAAAGTGGCAAACCTACAAGAAAAAAAGTCGCAGATTTAAGAGATTTAAAGTGGCAAATCTGCGCGAAAAAAGTCGCAGATTTACGAGAAAAACGTGGGAAAAAAGCAGCTTTTTTCTCCCAGATTCACCACTTTAAATCTCATAAATATGCGCATTTTTTTCTCGTAGATTTGCCACTTTAATCTTGTAAACTTTTTTCTCAAAATATTGTTTACGTATGTTTTTTTTACACATTCTGGCTGTATGTAATATCCTCCAATATTACCTAGCGTTGAAATTTGGAATTTGCAAGTATTTCAATGAGTGTCCTATTAAGGGTTAAAGTGGTGAATCTGGGGGGAAAAAGTTGCTTTTTTCCCACTTTTTTCTCGTAAATCTGCGACTTTTTTGCCACTTTAAATCTCTTAAATCTGTGATTTTTTTTCTTGTAGATTTGCCACTTTAATCTAGTAAATTTGCAACTTTTTTCTCTAAATATTACAAATCCATGTGGTTCTACGACCTCACAGAGAGACATGGGGGGACCCAATATAGTTCTTCGCACAATAAAGGGTTAAGCATAAACCTGAGGTTGTTCTACTTTACTTTTCTTTTCATGTTTCTTTCTACTTCTACTCCTCTACATCTCAGAGGGAAGTATTGTACTTTTTACTCCACTGCATTCGTCCTACAGCTTTTAGTTACTTTACAAATTGAATTTTTTGCACAGAACATATGGAGAGTATATAAAATATTGTTTTCCCAAAGTTCATACAAGTACAGCTGAAACAGCGAGTCAACTGACAGGTATCAATTTATCTATTTTGATAATTGTTTGAAGGTTCCAGTCTCTCAATTGTGAGGATTTCCTGCTTTTCCTTTTAATCATTTTATAATAACATAAATACAAATGTAATAATAATGGGCCAGAGGTTTGGATTGTTGGGCTCTGGGTGATTATAACAGCATTTCTCAATATTTCTACAATGTTTATGAAACAAATAATACATTGAATAAAGAAAAAATAAATCAGCAGTTTAATCCATATTGAAAATAATAATTTGTTAGATACAGCATAGTTCAAAATGAGCTCATCCTCAACCAACTGCAGCAGAAAAAAACCTGCTTTTACATTAATTATTACCTTTAACAGAGTATATGTTGATGATCAGTGTGCTTTAAGTACTTTTACTTAAAAGGATGTGAGTCCTTCCTTCCCCTCTGGTCAATATAATCACTCTGTAAAATAAACTAATTACTATCCTGTCGGGCTGTGCTGCAAGTACGTTTGTATTGAAGCTGAGCTCTGGGCGATCATCCTCCTCGCTGCTATCTGACATCCTGGCTGACGTGTCCTCCAGTCTCACAGCACTGTTTCCGCCAATTGTTTACCCAGGGATAAGATGACTGGAGGTTAGCTTGCAGACGCTGACACTCTCTGGGTGATTTAGTCAAAGTGAGGCTCAGCTTCCATGCATCGCTTCATGTGTCAGAAACTCATCCTTGTGGCTGTTTCTGCAGTTTATAGAGGGCTAAATACCTTCAATAAAGTTACATAAGTTACGGATTGTGATAAACAACAAAACTTGCGTGACCTGCCTAGGTGTCATTCTGTCAGTCTAACAGCTGGCTCCCGCTGGCTCGGAGGAGACTTTGGCTTTACAGCTGTCAGGTGTTCCTCACTGTCCTGTCTGTTAACTTTTTACCGTACATGAGGTTATGAAAAGCATGCCAGTCATAAAAGCAGCGATCAGATTACTTCCTTGTAATCCTGTAATCAGCCTGCTGTGTGGTAATAGACAGCTGTCAGGTCCAGGTCCACAGTTCAGGTCAGAGACAAGGGAGTGCTGAGGTGTCAGTCGCTATATCAGCAGTCCACAATGAGACATGGCACACATGATTGTTCACACAAATGGTGGGATTGATGGGAAGACAATAAATCATATAAGAACAAGACTGTCAGACTGTAACCCCCATTCGAGCATTTTGAAACGACATACACTGCAAAAAAGCCAACTTGTATTTTTTGGCCTTAAACAGTGATTTAAGTTGGTAAAACTTGGAAATATAAATTATTGACATTTAGGGCAATAATGTAAGTTAGCACAACAAAGGAAGCCAGTTGTCTGCTCAAAAACAAGTTTGTCAGTTGTTGTTACTTATATCTTTAAGTTGGGGTTCACAACAAGGGACAATAGTTCTGCTAACTCTTATTTCTTTGTTGTGAAATTCGGTCATTAGCGAAAGCTAGCGGCTAACTGAAGCTAGCAGTTAACTGATGCTAGCGGCTAACTGGTGCTAGCGGCTAACTGGTGCTAGCGGCGCTGCTTGTTACAGTTACAAGAGTAGCCATTAGCATATCAATGCTAACTCAAAATTGTGGTCGCAACATTAGCTGACATTTCATAGCGGCGTTACAATCGTGCCAATTCAGCACATTGCAGAAGTTAGCAGAAGTAAGGATTAAAAGTTATTACAATGATTCATGTAAAATTATAAATTAGTACAACTTACAGTTGAGTTGACAGAAATCTGAATTCAGAGTTGAGCGGACTCAAAAGCAAAACTTAAAATATTTATTTTAACTGTCCAACTTAAAATTTTATCGAAGTTTGTTGCCTTGCAATTTTGAGTTCACCCAACTTTTCTTTTTTTGCACTGTAGGTATGGTATATATTCCCCCATTATGATTATTCTTCTTATTATTATTCATTATGTTCTCCTTTTTAAATTGTATTTTTTGTATATGGTATCTCATGTAAATGCATATATATTTATAAATGTTTATTTAACTTTTTGTTTCTTTATTTTTCCATATTATTATCTCTGTTATTTTAAATGTTTTTTAATTTCTTTTTAGATTTAATTCAATTTTATTTAATTTTTTTAACTTTATTCTTTTTCTTTGTTTTGCTTTGTTGCAGGCGTATATACTATTTTAGTCGTTTATTGTGATCTTATGGAAAAAAAGTGAAAATAATGAAATGTTGCAAGATGCTATCACAAGTAGGAATAACAAAGAACTTGACCGGGTTTGAACTTGGTTTCACAGAAGTGAGAGTGTTGACGAGTACACACATCTCAGTAGGTTATCATGGAACATTTTACTGCTCTAACTGCATTTTAGAAGTCTGCCGTGTTCTTTCATACTCTTCTCTCTTTATCAGTGATAAGGCCATGTAATTAGGCTGGCCGATCAATAAAACCTCCAGTAGAGGGAATATTAGCTGCTACCTCACACCCATTTACAATAACCAGCAGGGTAGTTCAATAACCTCAGCGGGTCATTTGCTGGAAATGCAGAAGTGACTTTTTAAAGGCAAAACAGGGACAAAAGCAAGAGGAGGTACAGAGAATTTCGATGATGGCGTTTTTTCCATTGAAAAAAGTAAAGAAAGCTGAGTTAGCACTCCTCCTTCCTCTTTTCTTGACTTCTTGAACAGAGAAGTGCACGTTTCATGCTGATGCTCAGTGACGTCTCAGTGTTTCCGAAAGTTTGCATCCTTGCTTGTCATGTGTTTTGATGATTGCTCCGTGATTCATTCATCCGGCTAAGACTAGTTCTGTGACTTGTGACCTGCTTTATTGGCCTGTAAATCAATAGAAAACTATTTGGGTTTCAGTTGTACATTTCTTTAACCCACAAGAACCCAGACCCAGTTATCCTTAAAGGAAAGTTATGGGGGATATACCACCATTTCTGATGTGTTTTCAAAAACACTATCCCTAAATGGCAAAGATCTGTGATGTGACATAAACATTACATTGGGCGCTTATAGTATTTATGTTTATAATATTTATGTTTATAATTTTTCGTATTTTAAAATAAAATAAAAACTAGACACAAATTTGCCTTTTTCTCTGCATCTCCACAACATCTATCAAAATTGTGACATTAGTTCTGTTTAACAACAAATTACTTTTTATTATTTTATTATTTGTTTTTAAGTAGTGTAATAATAATAAATCGATAATAAATAAAAACAAATAACCATATGTCCTTTTGTTTATCAAAATTGTGACTTTAATTTGTTCAGGAAATATGGTCAAAACAAGTTAAATGCAATACTGGACTCCCTATTAACGGATTAGAATTGTTAAATGGGTTTAAACTTAGCCTAGTAACAAAAAATAGAAGATTTAACGTGTTTGTTACACGGGTGTCACCATGGGTTCTCATGGGTTAAATTTCAATGCCTTTTACAATTTTAGATGCGGCACAGCTGGGAGAAGATATAGAAACGACTGGGTTTATTGACTAACCCAGTAAACAACAAGACACAAGTGGAGCGACAATATTATACTCATCTTTTTGTCTCAAATTGCACAATTCACAAACTGCCACACTTCTCTTTTCTCTTAAATCCAGGTCTCCGTCATTCAGTCCACCACTTAAGATGGTGTTTACACACTTGGGTGACCCCAGCGTGTCAAGTTGTCTGGTTGCCTGCAGCTCTGTAGAGGTTCAGATTGTGATCTTGGCCCTAATTAGGTCACATAATAGGACTGGTGTGAAAAGTCAATACTGTGGGCATTGTCCCTGTCACCCGAGCGGCCATCCCAGCGCAACAACACCCCAGGAGCAGCTCCCTTAACTGGGGCAGAAGCTCATCGCACCATATGGAGATGGGTGTGTGTTTTGTGACCATGTGTGTGTGTGTGTTTTCAGGGGTGGGTTGGTATAAGGCAGGAGGCAATATGTGCAGCAGCAGCAGCGTCTTTGATTTGGTTTGTTTTCATGGTTTGGCAGCTCTGTGACACACACACACACACACACACACACACACACACACACACACACACACACAATTCTCTGTTCCTTTTCCCGCTCAAGCAGGACTTGCAGTATTAGCCAGGACGCATGACTAGGATCAAGCTTACATTGTGATGTGTGTATTAGCGCTTGTGTGTGCGTGTGTGTGAGAAAGAGAAAGAGCGTGTGTGTGTGTGAGGGGTGTGTGGCATTAAGCTGGAGGCCACTAGTGTCCTGACGACAGTTATTAATATAAGCGCCTCTCACACAATCTGTATGTCAGCAGGTTACCAACTATAAAACCTCTATTGAGGTCAAACACTATGATAAACAAAGAAATACACTAACTTTAGAACAGGAAATACATCCTGTATTTGTTTAAGTTTAACAGCAGGATCTATTTTTAGCTTTATTACAACTTTAAACAGTGTTTAATGTGTCCATAATGTTTTCTCATAGTACATGTCAGTGGTGTGGGAAGTACTAAGGTCTTTCCCTGAAGTAAAAGTAGCAAGTAAAAGTCCCGTATTCAACACCTGATTTAAGTAAAAGTGCACAAGTATGGGGAGGGCATTCATATTTTGGATTAGATTATCATTTTTGATGCATTATGTGTTCATCACTTTAATGCTCCATCTGGTCCGCTATTATATATAGGTTATTATATCCCATATTATAACTGGGAAGCCTTACCTTTAATAATATATCATCATTTATTATATTTTGTGTCAGTAATCTAACTGTGACGTAACTTAAGGTATCAAATATAGTGATTTAGTGAAGTAAAAAGTAGATATCTTCCTCTTGAGATGTAGTGGAGTATAAAGTGGCTTAAATGGAATTGCTCAAGTTAAGTACCCCAAAATTTTACTTGAATAAAGTACTTGAGTAAATCTTACTCGTTACTTTCTACTTCTGGTAAATATCTTATATAATAATCGTCAGTGTTATGGCAACAGCTCTACTGTTGCTTGTTATTGTGCTACAGACTCTTTTTTTGTGTGTGTTGTTGTGTGCATCACTTTCACAGTTTCATTTCCTACAATGCACATGCTTCACACTTTGATTTTACACTAGAACTGTAGAAAATCCCCCAATTTAAAAAAGGAACCAAGTGCAAAATATATATATATTTTTCCAGCCAGAGCCAACAATTTCATAGAATAGAAACTTAAAAATAGTGCAATGGTTCCAGTAAGTGTGATTTTGCATGTTCTAATGAAATGAATTTGCAGTGTTTTAGGCAGCAGTTGTCACCAGCGTGTCATCGCTTCACTGATGCTGTGTGTTGTTTTTGTTGCGTATGTGACAACTTGAGTGTAGCATGGATCTGCTGGGCAACAGATGGTCCGTCTCTCATTAGCAGGGGGGGTCAGACAGACAACCGAGCCAGTCCAGACCGATTCATTCAAGGCTTAGCGGGGCTTAGATCTAGAGGGGGTCAGGGTTGGGGCCCCATGAACGGGGGTTGTGTGTTTGTGCTGGGAATTCATCGTAACTCCTTTAAATGCAAAGACACCTGAAAGCACCTTAACTAGCAGCATAGCATCTGAGTCATCATAGCTCCAGAGAGGATTATCCTTGCTTTAACGGTCTCACTGACCCCATATGGAGGCTGATATGAGACACGTCTGTTTCACTATCGGTAAAAGCCTAAATACCTCTGTGCATGGATATAATTCGGTTAGCGTACTTCTAATGAAAAATGGAGCAACTTTTCCTGAAAGTGTGTCTTGCTTTGCAGGGTCAGCTGTGTTTAATGTTGAGTGTGGAGGAGGAGGAGGAGGAGGAGGAGGAGGGGTCTCGGGCTGAAGCTCTGGACTTTACTGGAAACTAATGATGTCACCCATCCACAGAGAGAGAAAGAGGGAGAGCTCAACAACAGTCAGGGACAATAGATCTAAGAGGAGTAAGGGCATGACATAAGAGAGGAGAGAGGGAGGGAGAGAGAGAAAGAAAGAAGGAGGCAGACAGAGCTTTAATGTTTGAACAAAGGGTTCAGTTGACCGAAGAACAGACAGAAACAGAGAGACGGAGAAAAAAGTGCGACGGTATGTGTTATAAGAGAAGGCATGTTCTCATCCGACTGTGTTTTCATTGTTGCTACTACTGGATCCACAGACACTCATCTGCTGATCTGTTGCCTCATTAAATAGCTATCAAATAACATTGAGCCTTTACAGAGTGCATTGCCCCCGCTTCACTGCTCTCAAATGACCAATTAAAGCTATTTGATTGTCTCATTCTTGGGTTTTATTGAGTTATAGCACATCATCCTGACCCTGTGCCATAAATCCAACCTCTTGGGGTTTGTTGCTCTGGCCTGGTCTGGCTAAAACCTCTGCTGACTCTGGATAAACACAGCGGTTTATGAACTCTGCCCTCTACTGGGCAGTATGCTTTGGAAACACAAACCCACCAACCGCACACAAACATACAGTGGATCACACTGTGTGTGCATAGCCGAGCATAATACTGCAAGAATGTACAAACAAGAACAGAGTATACCGACACATTTGGTCCAGTTATGGAAGCAGGAAAGATCCTCTTCATTTTGTAATTTTACGCAATGTCTTTCCACCGGAGAGTTTGGCTCCAGCCACAGCTGATACTCCTCTTACCGGATTAAATAATGAGTCTCCTCTGTTTATTTGTTTCCAGCAGAAAAGGAAGCAGGGTGTCTGTTTCCGGTCTGAAATCACTCTTTCTGTGGAAGCCAGAGCATGACGGTCCTGTTGTATCACTCTTGTCTTGGGGCCAGTATGGATCCTCACACTAGAGATAACGTCCTTTCAACCTAATCTCAACACTGTCCTACATTTTCTTTGATGCACGACCTTCTTATCTTGGATGTAAACACTGAGACATTACACATGCTGCCCAAGACCCCCAACCCCATTGTTATCCTCTTGTGTGTCTGTGGTTTGGTTCTGTTTTTTCAGTATTTTTATTCTCCTGCTTAATTTTGCATTAGAAATCCCCTTTTCCTCGGCTCACATTGTCCGTTATGACCACGCTCCGGGCCAGAGAAGCTCCCCAGCCAGTCAGGTATGAGGACAGCAGGCTCGCTGGAGTCAGGAGGCTGGAGGCAGGAAGTGGGAGATTTCCTGGAATGTGCGTTTTTCCCCACAGTGGTGCAATAACAGTGCGAGCGGCGCTCCTCCTGTTTTTGTCCCCTTTCTGTCTGTACTGTAGCTCCCTGTTCTGACTCTGTGGAACAGGGAGAAGAGCGTACTTGAGCTCAATAATAGCAGGAACCCATTATCAAAAACTCAAGGGCTTTCCTAAGTGTAATTACGTCATTAGTCTTCCAAGAGAAGGAAAAACTTGGTATGAGGATTGGCCAGTATTACAGTCTAGGAATACCATGTGCAATATCTGATAGCCTTCAAGTATTACAACATGAAGATGAACCTTCGTCACATTCTCTTTAACGTTTACATTCAGACTGCAGGATTTCTACATTTCAGAAGAGAGATGTAGAGTTTAGTTGCATTCACCAAAACTGTGCACTTGGACTCTATTCAGACTTAAGTCTTACTATTAAGTTACTATTTCCATTTTATGCTACTTTATACTTATTTGTTGTACTCTTGCTTCACTACATTTATTTTGACAGCTTCTGTACTTTATATATTATACAGATGGAGATACTGGTACTTTTCTCATTTATGTAAGAAACACTATGAAAATCCCGCTTCAATGTTGAAGACAAATTTGTTTACACTTAAGCATTTATGGCATAAATGCAGCTGTGGCATAAATGCTAAACTATAAACAACTATATTGTCAGCAATGTCTTGTGATCAGTTTGTTAGCTCTACGTGAAAGTGTCTTTCTTCAGATGAATCTAGCACTTTATGTGCTTTTTGAGGTTGATAATTGGCAGTACAGATTTCCCTGAATATCAATCCCACACATTCAAAGATGACCCCATGCAAGGAATGAACTTAACTCTCTGCAAAAAAGCAAATAAGTGCATTTCCAAACATGTGGTCCTAAAGGACTTGAGACTTCACTTGGATTGGGATCAAAATATCTAAAAACAGCTCTGACATTTACTGAATTTAGCCTCCTTGTCCTTAAACTACAGAACACTCTTTTCTGATTGGTACCATTAAGATAGAGCTATACACTAATGCACCTGGACTCCATATTTTTCATCTCATGTTGAAAATTGTGCATACTCATCTGCTTATCCATCAGACGGAGCAGCAGCTGTCACATTTGTCAAAAGTGTTGTTTGCGCTGGGATGTGACATCATTCCTACTGTGAGACCAACACTAAAATCCCCCCGGGGCTGAGCTGGAGGTCATGTGGGGTCGCAACCTTCCCACTGCCCCTCTGGGCTTCCCAGAGCCCCAGAGACCCAAGTGGACACCGGGGCAGCTCGGCCTGGGAACTGGAGCTGGGCCAGATACGAAGCTTTATGAAGAGTCAGCAAGAAAAAAACTTATTAAAACATGATTACCACACACGGAGAAACACTGATGGAGACGTACATTGGGCTTTCCTGACCCTTTAGTGCTCTCCAAGCAATGAAGCCAAAAGTGGGGACCTTGTGTGTGGGTGCACCCTGCCTGGCAGCGTGGTGTGTGACAGCCAGTGACGCTGAGCGTGACGTTGGTTACGTGTCAGTCTCATGGGAGTCAGAGGAGTGGGTAGGCATATCACGTACACTGAAAAAAAAACCTCATTGGATGAACTCAATTATATTGTGGGCAGAATTTCCATCCAAAAAATATATGTAGCCCAAACTCAAAACAAGTGCATCGATGCAATATAATGTATTTGAGTTGATTTGTTCGAACTCAAATTAAAAACATGTATGTATTGTATTTAAATTGAGTTACGTCAACTCATTTATGTCAAGGAGAGCTAAAATAAAGAAACTGTGTTCGTTCAACCTAAAAACATAGAATTGGAAAACTGAAACTCATTCTTTTTGGGTTGAAGGGAAGGACAGGGGAGTCAATTAATACATTTTAGGTTACACTTCTTAAACTACTTTTGATTTGATTTTAATTGATATATTTTCATTAGACAAACAATACATTAATGTGTCACATCTAAGAAGGGCTTGAATCATTTTTTTGAGTGTACACACAGTATTGAAAAGGGGCCACAGCAGGTCTTGCCATCTCTCCCACTGAGCCAGATGACAATAAACATCATGACATTCCAACTGTCTCCTGACTCTGGATCACTGCTTTAATTCAGCCATCAGCTGAATGATTGGACCAGCGAATGCATGAACCAGTGCTTGCTCTCTTCTGATACATGTTTACGATACAACTTTATACAAAAAGACCCGTCACAAAGCGGACACTTGATTCATATCTTCCAGTTTATTCACACAAGTGGGCTGTTTGAGTACGTGTGCGGGCCCGTTCACAGTGGAACAGTGCAGCTATTCTCACACTCGGCCTATTCTCCTCTCCTGTCACTGACAATGCACAGTACTGGTGACGGCATCTGCAGCCTTCCTTGTATTGTCCCACGCAGGGCTGTGAGGCGGCAGCTGGTTCACACACAAGACAGCTACCCAATTCATCCACTCATATGAAATCTGTATATTAACTTTATAGGCACATATTGCAACCTGGTCTCACAGAAATCCGTGAAATAGCCACGGATTTCGCTTAACTCAAAATCCGTGGAATAGCCACGGAATCGATCAAATTTCCGTGAAACTGACACAGATTTCGCTACAATGCAAGTTAATGACAGTCATATCCCGTGGCTATTCCAACATACAAAGTGATTATGTACATTCACTGAGTGAAGATTTAGAAAATAAAACATATATTTCTAGCTAGAAATGTGATCAAAATCCATTTTTATGCAGAAACTAAGTCAAAATATTGATTTTTCACTAAAAATGAGAGAACTGTCCGCCATGTTTTTTGTTCTGACCGCCGGAACCTTGAAAGTCACGTGACTTGGAACAGACCAATAGCCACGGGATATGACTGTCTTTAACTTGCATTGTAGCGAAATCCGTGTCAGTTTCACGGAAATTTGAGCGATTCCGTGGCTATTCCACGGATTTTGAGTTAAGCGAAATCCGTGGCTATTTCACGGATTTCTGTGAGACCAGGTTCACATATTGACAATATTGTTGAAAATAAAAATATAAACAATAAACAATGACAAACTAGCTACCATCTGGGAATGAGATCAGACCAGCTGTGATGCTAAATCAAGCTAGTGGCCTTTCCTCTACTGACTTCCTCCCCTTTACTTCCGGTGCCCTTGCTTGGACCACACCTATCTTCAAATTCGGCCTCCATCGTAATCTAAACTTCACATCTCTGAAGTGGTGACAGAATCTGTCCACAGACAGACATATAAACACCTGGAAAAGTACTCAAAACTGCTTCTGTGTAAGTAAGTAAGTAAGTAAGTAAACTTTATTTATATAGCACCTTTCACAGACAGAAGTCACAAAGTGCTTCACATAAAAATCATACACATAACATAAAAATGTACATACAAGTTTTAAAAGACCAAAACAACAGCAATTTAACCCATTTAGGCCTGAAACGCCTGTAAAACCTCTGGGCGATTTTAAAATAAGCCCCTAAAACCTGAAGTTTTTCTGGAAATTCAACAGAAGTGTCAACACTTCTACTAAATAATAGATTTTTCAGCCTCTGTAGCAGATAGAAATGAAATTCAAAAAGTATTTGAGAGCTTATACAAATACTACAAAACGACGTATCCGCTTTCCAGGCTTCAATGGGTTAAACAACCATAGCAGTCCCGAAACAATTAATCAAAAGCCTGAACAAATAAAAATGTCTTCAGTTGGCTTCTAAAAGTGACAACAGAATCTACTATGGTAGTTCCCACTAGAGTGGCCATCTTCAGGACCACTTTTTGTCATGATGACCCACTTGTGACTCATCACGTGACTCCTCTCCCATGGGAGAATTGTACAAAGTGGAGAGGTGAGGGGCACAAAGGGAATCTATAGTAGGGGCCATAGGAGAAGAAATGGAGGAGGAACATTGAACTTGAACCCTACATACACACATAATTGTTTTATAGCACTAGATACGGTGCTCCCGCTCAGCCTCATCTTATTTTCTTCAAGTAGCCTTTCGTGATATTGCAGCAGAGAACACTAACTGTGCAACAGAACGTGGAAGCTAACCAAGGAGACAGAAATATTTTTAGTCATATCTGTCTGGTGAGCAGTTTAAAATGGACTGAATAGGTCATCTTTGTTTCTGTATACAGTTCTTATAATCCATCCATGGACACTCACTTCCTAATCAGATATTACCCAAAGCGTAATAGATTTTGATGAACAAAAAGGCTGTATACTTCTATTTTTATAGAAGTGCAATACTAAATCAGTGGAGTGCTGTTTTAAAGGATAGGTTCAACTTGATGCAGAACAAATCATTCTGTGCAAATGCATTTTTAAGTCCAGCTGAAGCTAATATGAGCCTTCAGCGATCTGAGTCAGTCAAATAAAGTGGGTGTCTTTCAAAGTTTGGGTCTTTTTATAGTGGAATTCCCTGCATGTGTAACCATGGGCCTACCTCTGCTTGAGAAAACACTGTGTGGGAGAAGCAAAGAGGGAATATTGCACTAAAAACACCGACTTTATTAGTCTAACTCTGACTGCTGAAGCTAAACAGCAGCTTCAGCTTCAGCTACATTCCAGAATTTTGCATTTTTGCAATTATAATGCACAAAACAACCAATACAATACATCCCAAATGTCTTGTTTAGCAAAAAAAAAAGCAAAATTTAAAGAACAATAAAAAGTGATAAAAAATAAAAACAGAGGCTTTTAGTGTATGCTGTCCATATCATAAGGATTCATTTTTTATAGGGGCTTATAAACCCTTATAAACACATTATAAAAATCAGTTACGAGCGCTTTGACTTTCTTTGGAAAGTGATTTATGATTCATGCGTATGGTATATTGCGCAAACAGAAATCACAGCCCTACGTCTGAGCGCGCACATTGTTGTCAGTATGATGGAAGTCGGACAGAGAGGGAGGAGGAGGAGGAGTTTAAACGGGACTGTTGTGAGTGCAAGGAGGAGGAGTTTGGTCATTCAGTAGAAGAGGCTAAAGCCTGCTGACAGACACAGGAGGATTTGGAGTTTGGAGCTGAGCGAACGAAAGTGTGTGCGGTGAAGGAGAAGACATTTTTTCGGATCTGGGATTTGATTTTAACATCAGGAACAAATATTCTTCTTCTTTCCTTGGCGGATTATTCCCGAGCTCTGATGCTGTTCCCGGATCATGAAAGAAACGCTCACCATGAAATTCGCCTGGAAAAGTAAAATGGTAAAAACAAAAATCTCTCATGCTTTTCCATCCTGTGCTCTGTTGTTGAGTTTGTGGTTTTGAAGAGAGAGGGGGGAGAGGGAGAGGGGGGGGGTCAAAAAGAGGGGGGTGAAGGCTTGGGAAAGTAGCGGATAAAGGGGAGAAGAGGAGGAGGAGGAGGGGAACAGTTGAACATTGAGTTTTAATTGTTTTCACTCGGCTTTAAAACCAGTTTAACCTACATTGTTGGTGCGTAAAGATGTCGCGCAAAGTTTGGAAACGTGGGGAAGAAGAGGGGGGACAAATAAAAAAATCCCCTGCCGACTGCGCCAGAATATGAACCCGATCTGTTTGCTCTCCCCTCCCTGATGATGGTGGATATGAAAACTTTTGTCTGGGGGCCTGCAGCGAAACAGAGAGGGAACAATTGGCGAGGCCCCGGGGCCATCACTGTCTCTCCACGGGTCCCAGCTGCGTGCAGGCGAGGAAAACACAAAAGACAAACAGATCAGCGCCAAAGATTTAACACAACTGTTGTTGTTGTTGTTATCTTGGGAGTATTGTTTCACACACAGCTGATAGGCAGATTAGCACTATTTGAGCAAAGATAGTGCACTATTTGCTCTCCTTAATGTCCTCCATGTGCACTTTTTCAGCATCTTCTATCTTATAAGTGAAGAGAGTAAACGGCTCCTCTCCTGTTTACACTGCGTTCAGGGTCATTTGATAGTCTCTTCTTTCTGTAACTATCTGCTGTGTAATGTTTCTGGCCTGTATTCTCTGCTGAATAGAAATATCACAGTGACAGACTGTTTTTCCCATTTTCATGCATGCTCGTCTCACAATAAGCCCCCCAAACTTGGTGCACAAAGCGAGCAGAGCCTTTTTTAAAACCCTGCTCTGAAAAACATCTCCACTTCTGTGGCTGACAAAAAGCAGGCTGTGTGTGCAGAATGTGAACTCAGCAGCCCGGGCCGGCCAGCACAGAGACCTCCCGCTATTGTTTTGGGAGTGTGTGGACTGCATGACTCATGCACTGATGTATTTATCTGTCTCTGCGCCAGCCATCCAGCCAGCAGCAGCTAAAGAGAACGGGAGAGAGATATGCACTTACTAGGCCCACATTAAGACATGATGCTGAGCAGGGTAGGGGACCGACATGTTTCAGACAAACCAGTGACATGCAACAACACAGACATGATTACTGGTTTCATCTGCGAGAGGCAGTAAAAATCCTTTATTTTCCACGCCTCCTCTCCCTTTCTCTCTCTCTTTGTGTTTTTTGGTCCAGGCTTTCTTTTCATTTCAACATCACATGTTTCTGTTCAAACCCAAACACGGCTCAGTCATGGCTGAGTGCCACAGGCCTCCAGGACCATGCATTGAGCCTGTTAACGGCGACTTTGACCCTTGACCTCTTTTCTGGCAGTCTTTCTGTGTGGCAAATGGACTTTGCCATTGAGCTGTGTAAATGAAAGTGGGGACAAGTGAGAGTGATCTTGGCCGCTGCGGCCTCTCAGAGTGAGTGTGTGTGTGTGTGTGTGTGTGTGTGTGTGTGTGTGTGTGTGTGAGGACTTGGCCATAATACTGCATGCGTGGTGTTTATATTTGGCCAGTCCTCTTTCACTGTCTCTGCCTCTGTTTTTGTCTCTGTCTCCATATGTTGATGTCTCAGCATATCTGGGGCTGTGTTTTCGTACACTCTCTCTGAGTTTTGATTTGTCGCTGTTTGTTTGTGCACTCGGCTGTTTGTCAGTGATTTACAACCAGAGGCAGACACGGCGCATATGGAGCAAGATGAGCACAAATCTATTTAGTTTTATGAGCTGATTTAAGCGTCTTTGTAATCTGACAACAGACAAAGACACGTCAACTTGTCTTGTTTCGCTATGTGGGGGTTTGTTTGAAATACTTCATCCATCCTGGCTCTTATCTCAAGCTTTCTGAGCTCCAGTGAAGCAGTCCAGCTCTGACTTCACCTCAGAGAGAAGGGGACACGGTGAAAGAGATGGATAGGGAATAAAAGAGGGAGTAAAGACATTGAGGGAGGCCTGGCAGGCAGCAGAGATGGGGGTTGGGGAGGTGGTCATTCTTGATGTTTTACTGCACTTTAGTGCTTCTTTTACTAGTTTGTTTGAGTGCTGTGGCTGGGTTTTTTCTGACGCTTCCTTCTGCTTTTGTCAGAGATGTTTCCAAAAACGTCAGTTCCTACTTTGTCAAACTATTGAAATGACACTTGGAAGTTAGATCTGCAGCCTGCGCTTATTTACAGGAAATTGTTCAATCTTTTTATCCTCTCCTCTCCTCTCTTCTGGAGCCTTCTAACATTTTCCCTCTCCTTGCAGAGCTCAGTGCAGGACTGGGGGGAGGAAGTCGAGGAAGGAGCCATCTACAACGTGACACTGAAGAGGGTTCAGATTCAGCAGGCGGCCAACAAGGGAGCAAGATGGCTCGGGGTGAGTAGCCTCCCCGTCTGATGTCTCCCAGTGTGACAGAATCACAGCTGACCAAGCTTTTTCAAAAGAAGAAAGAGTCCAAACCCTCAGCGAGAACAGATAATACAAATGGAAACCTGATGCTGCTTTTTCCACTCTCTTAACCTGTTGCAGTGCAAAATGTGAACTACAGATTTCCACCCGAAGTGGAATAGCCACTGCATCGGAATTTATCACGTGTAGATGGTTTTATAAAAGCATTTAGTTGGGTGCAGACTGCTGATCATAAAAACAGAACCTAATCTCTATTGTTTAAAGCAGACCACGTCTTTCAATAGCAGGGCGTCTCGCAGCATTGTGCTCCACCGGGGTGCGTTGTTTTAACATTTGAGCTACAAATCTCCCAGTTTAGACAACACCTTTTAGCTGCCTGCTGAAAACCAACAGTTTCAGCAGACCTGGACTGTTTAGCCAAAGCATGTGATTTCCTGACTTTCCCGGCTGCCAACAAAACGGCTTGCTCCCCTGTACAGCAGTTTTTTATGACAAAAAATGATGGTGTGACAAAAAAAGGGGGGTATTAAAGGCTTTTGCTTAAGTTGTACATTTTTCAGTACGTATGAAACATTGCTGCTTCTTCCACTGGGCTGTTTATATCGACTTAATAACCTGTTATACTGCAGAGAAGGGCTAATTAGGGGCATTATCTTTAGTTTCTTGTGTTTTTTCCCAGCAACAGTGAAGGAATGCATGAACCCAGCGTAACAGAAATTACAGATGTGTGGCCTTTGTTTACAAGAAAAAATCTTGTGTTGTTGATTTGTTTGCATCACTGCTGTCTCTTTGTGCTTGCCATGGGGAATGGAGGGTTGGCACATAAAGAAGAAACTGCTCTGAGGCTTCAAGACTGTATTGATGTATTGACGAAGAGCGCAAGCTGCCAACTGTATTCGAGCTAATTAAAATAACATGGGTGCTTTATACAGTGCGGTCTATTGAGTGGAGTAGAATAGAGAGCGATCCCTATTGAGGCATCAGTATATTTACTATAAACAGGCTATTGTCAGTGAATTACAGCAATTACTGTACAATCAGTGGGACTGTTCACTGATGGGTGTTTACAGTGTGTGTAGTGGATCGGGCTGCAAATCCAGTGTATTTCTAACTGGAAATCCTTGAGAACAACTTCGATGTGGTGTTTTTCAAGGTTTGAAAGGTGAATTTTGAATAAAGGGCTTGAAAGTGCTTGAGGTATTTATAGCACAAAAACATCTATTTGATGAAGAAGTGAAATAATCAGTACACTACACAGTATATACAGTATGCAAATATGCAATTAACCACTTGTAAGGTGCTGGAAAAAATTGAAAATGCACCTTGAAATGCTTAAAGAGTGCTTAAATTTGACTTTGGAAAAAATATAGGAACCTTGTAATTCATTGTGATTTGTTCAATCTAAGCTTGTGTGTGTGTGAGTGTGCAGCAGGTCACCTCACAGAGATAAATAATGGTAATCGTTGGTGTACTGAGTTGTTATCAGAGGGGAGTGGTGGGAGAACTTGGCTCTGCTGCTGTCCTCCTCTCTGTCTGGAGGGACGGTGGAGGAGGGGCCTGCTGCTGTGATTAAAAGCAGATTGGAGCGTTTCCTGTTGTAGCGTGTTAACTTCACCAAGGTCTCCTTTTTCTCTCTGCACGTCTGTGCCACCTCCTCTTCTACTCTCTCCCTGCCTGTTTTGTAACCGCTCCGTCCATTTCCCTGTAGGCACAATAGTCGGACACATCTGGAGAAATCAGAATTAAATATAGGTCATGATTGTCCTTACTGTTTCCTCCCTTCCTCCATCTTTGTCTTCTGATGAAACGTTCTGCGGATGCTGGAGATCCTTGAAAACACATGAATTTCTAATGTTCTCAAAAGTGCTTGGATGTTGAATAAAGTGCTTGAAATTTAGGTAATTTAGGATGCCAAATCACCTTGTTGCACATTGTGAAAAATTAAGCTAATTTTGGTTGTTTAAAGAACAATAACATCTAATTGAATCTGATAAAAAGGTGAAATAATCAGTATAACTGTACAAACGGTATATAATAATGTACCATAGCTGTAAAGTGGAAAAGCCTAAAAATGCAAGGCAAGGCAAGGCAAGTTTATTTGTATAGCACAATTCAACACAAGGTAATTCAAAGTGCTTTACATACACATTAAAAACAGGAAGACACAATTGAAAACAGTAAAAACAGTCAATTAAAACAGGGAAATAGAAATAAAAATATAAATAGGATAAAATAAGATACAGCAGGATAAAAAAAAAGAGATAAAATAATATAAAGCACAAGTCAAACATTGTGTTGTTAAAAAGTAAGGGCAGTAGAGTAGAGCAGATAAGTGTTAAAGTTAAGAGTACGCTGCAGTAAACTATAGTGTTTTCAATAGTGTTTGCACCTTGAAAATGTTTAAAATGTGCTTGAATTTGACTCTGTAAAAGGATTACAGTATTAATCTGTGATGCATCCAAAGCCAAACAAAGCAAAGAAAAGCTTTGGAAGTTATTGCAGTGCATAATAAAATTTCTCAGTGTTAAAACATGTGTTGTGTGTGCACGTGTGTTTAGGCGGAGGGGGACCGTCTGCCTCCAGGCCACACGGTGAGCCAGCTGGAGACCTGCAAGATCCGAAGTATCCGTGCTGGAACACTGGAGCGTCTGGTGGAGACGTTACTGACGGCGTTCGGAGACAACGACCTCACCTACACCTCCATCTTCCTGTCCACCTACAGAGCCTTCGCTAGCACACAGACTGTTCTGCAGCTACTCCTAGACAGGTACGTGTGAAGTATTGCATACAGCCAAAAAGGCTGCATTGACTACACGTTTTAGTGGTTTTGAATATGGTTTCCTCTTACTTTTCTGTGGCAGGTATGGGAGTGTGGAGGAAAATGACACATGCAAAGGCTCTGAAAGCAACGGAGCCATCAGAAGGTGAGATACAGTTTTATATATTCATGGCTATCAGTTCCATATGGACAGCTTTCATGAGATAATGTTTTGTAACTCTCAGCACTAAAGCTCACTTATCACCTGTCCTCCTATCACTGCCAGCTCTCTTAATTCATCCTTCCCTGCTGTCTCCACAGTGCCTTGGCCTCTATCCTGCGTGCCTGGCTGGACCAGTGCCCTGAAGACTTCCAGGAGCCACCTGACTACCCCTGCCTCCACAGGCTGATGGACTACTTGCGCAAGGCCCTGCCTGGCTCGGAGGCTCTCAGGCGGGCAGAGGGTCTGCTGGAGCAGCTGCAGAGTCAGGCCGGCATGGACGATGCTGATCGTAAGTGTCTCTGTACAGTGCTTTTTTTTTTGTAATTCAAGTCTTTATTTCTTTTATCCTTGGCATATGACATATATGACAGTACGACATTTGACATTGTGAGACATTTTTGTACACATTACCTGTAGCATCAGTAGCATAGTAATACAAGTGTAAACAGAAACATTAGTATAAAGGGACGTATCAATAACGACATAGCTAGGAAGAATGCCCATACAACAGATATTATATTATATTATATTATTGGAGAGTACAGTGCTTTTTACTCTTTCACCTGAAAGCCATTTAGAACATTGGTTGAAAGAGTAAAAATGCATTTTTGATATCAAGGTTGAGTGTCTCATTAAGCATTCACAATAGTGAGAATAAAGAAAGGAAATCCTATTTCAAAAACAGCTCATTTAGCTGCTCATATCTTGATCAGATCGTGGTTGATTGGCAGCTAAATTTCAGCTGAAATGCCATTTAAATGTTCCTTTTAATCATTAAAACATTTGGCTGCCATGGCGCACAATCAAATCATTTATACTTTCCTGCTTTTAGCTGGATTCCATGGCAACAGTTCTTTCTGCCTGGGGGAGGAGGAGGAAGTGGAGATCGAGGTCCAGGAGGACTTCCTGTCGTTTGACGCCGACCTGGTGGCGGAGCAGCTGACCTACATGGATGCTGTAAGTGGAGGGAAAGGGTGGATGCTGTGTAGCAGCAGAAAGGTCACGCAGGTCACATCCCATCTTCAATGGGATGACTTAATATAATGTAAATTCTACTCCTCAAAGAATAGTCACTAGCACTTATTGATGCACTAATAGCTCTTATTGCACTATACCTTGATTGTTTGCTTTTACTCTTCCTGTAAGTCGCTTTGGATAAAAGCGTCTGCTAAATAATAAATAATAAATAAAAAATAATAAATATTACAAATAATAGTCTGGTTCATTACATACTGTCTATGCACTTTATGTGTTCTTTATGCACACTGTTCATTGCACCTTATTTGTTTCATAGCACCAACATTTTTATACTGTATATTCATATTTATTCTGCACTGGAATTCTATTCTACTCCTTAATACATACTCCTTCTTTAGACACTTTATATTTTATTGTATTTTTATTGTATTTTTATATTTTATTGCTTGAAGTATGCCTAGGTTTGTTTGTTTTTATTTAATTGTCACTGTCTCTGTGTGTAATGCTTCTGCTACACTGTAATTTCCCAGCTTGGGATAAATAAAGTATATCTATCTATCTATCTATCTATCTATCTATAAATGACTAAATGTACAATGTCGTCATGCTAACATCAGCTTCTTCTGCTCTAGCTGCTGTTTAAAAAGGTCGTCCCACACCACTGCCTGGGCTCCGTCTGGTCTCAGAGGGACAAGAAGGACAACAAGCACAGCGCCCCCACCATCCGCGCCACCATCACGCAGTTTAATGCCGTGGCGACCTGCGTGGTCAGCACGGTGCTGAAGCACCGACAGATCAGACCACACGTGAGAGCGCGGGTCATCCAGCGCTGGATAGACATCGCTCAGGTTGGCACAAACACACACAAGTCCTTGTATAAACCTCGCCGTGATAACGGGACAGGTTCTGACTGTGTGTTCATTGTTTCATAACAGGAGTGTAGAATACGTAAGAACTTCTCGTCTCTGCGAGCCATTGTGTCTGCGCTGCAGTCCAACCCTCTGTACAGGCTGAAGAGGGCATGGGCCTGTGTGCACAAGTAAGTCTCTCAGCAGCTAGGAGATGTTTATTGTGCACATGTATTTTCTGATATGTCTATTACCGTTAGCTAACATGAATCTGTTCTTGGCACAGAGACAGCATGCAGACATTTGAGGAACTGTCGGACATTTTCTCCGATCACAACAACTACCTGACCAGCAGAGAGCTCCTCATGAGGGTGAGCTCTAACTTTTATTTAATACCTTTTGCCTTTTTAACTACTTAATCTCTTGGTTGTTGTTTTCTCACCCAGCTCGTGCCACTTTCTATGTTTTGTCATTTGTGATTCCAACTTGTCTGCATTGCACTTTACTTTGCTTTGTTGTTTTATTGTAATTTTTTCTGTCTTCCACTATGTTTTTATTTCTTGCCTGTAAAGCACTTTGTAACTTTGTTAAGAAAAGTGCTATACAAATAAAGTTTATTATTATTATTATAATACTAGAGATGCTTAAATATAATTAAAAAATATACTAATATTGAAAACATGGTTACTTATTGACTTTGGAAACATCATGCATTTATTCCATTTTTTAAATAGTGGATTTTCTTGAACTTCATCAAATAGAAATTATTACAAAGAACTAGATACATGTAATACATTACAGAAATATTATATAATTATCTTTAAAATAAGAGTTTCATTCTTGATTAGACTTCATCTGTAAATCCTAAAAACATTCCTCGATTCACTGCTGAGAATGTTGAGCACTAAAGCTGCATTTGTTTGTTTCCTCTACAGGAAGGCACTTCAAAGTTTGCCAGTCTGGAAAGTTGTGCCAAGGAGCACCAGAAACGCACCCACAAGAGACTTCTGCTGCAGAAGGAAATGGTGAGACAAAGACAGGCTAACTCAGAGCTTCTGCAGCCAATGCCAGACAAACAGATCTGTTTTCAAAGAGAGCTAAAACCGAGCTTTATAATTTAAAACAACACATTCCAGTAAAGCAACGTACTGTAAAGCGTTTTCTCCTCTCTCCAGTATGATGAAGCCACATGCTCAGCTTTGTTTACACAGTGCACTATGCGCTGTACTTGCATTAATTAATCCTCTGTTGTATTTTACAAAGCCAACCCTGGCATCTGTAAAGCATGACGTGCAGAATTAGCCTCTGGATTTATTGTGGCATCCTAAAACAAGCGTCTTCCTCCACAGGGGGCCATGCAAGGAACGATACCGTACTTGGGGACCTTTCTAACCGATCTGACCATGCTGGACACGGCCCTGCCCGACTTAGTAGAGGTAAGAAAAAATCCTTAACCACCTGCTGAATGTGTGTGTGTTTCGATATTTCAGAGCATGTGTCTGTAAGTTTACACAACTCTGTAGATCTGAGAGTCGATCTGTTTAACCGCTGTCCCAAACCGGGGCGTAAGTTTCCATGAGTGCGTGAGGAATTTAGTCGGTCCTTTTTTGGAGTGGTCCACCTAATGCTGTTTGTCTAAGCAGCCACTGGTATGTGATGTCCAGGCTCTGACAGCGTGCTCTTTGTGTCCTCCGCAGGGTGGCCTGAACAACTTTGAGAAGAGACGGAGGGTGAGTGGAGCCCATTAAACCTTGACAGTTATCACATGATGAGCCTAGCTGACATGATTGAAGTAAAATCAGTGGTGCGAAGTAACTAAGTACATTTACTTAAGTACAATTTTGAGGTACTTGTACTTTACTTGAGTATTTCCATTTTATGTAACTTTATACTTCTACTCCACTACATTTAGAGGCAAATATTGTACTTTTTACTCCACTACATTTAGCCGACAGCTTTAGTTACTTTTCAGATTCAACATGAAAAAATACCATATATTTAATATGATTACACATTTATAAAACGTAACAGTGTGTTAAGTAATTAATCTAATCTCAGGTTAGCTCCACCCAGCTCTCCTCAGTATATTGGAGACACTGGCGTAACAGTTTATTTTGGTCGGTCTGAAGATCATCTTTTTGTATTTTTTGGTTTCTGTCATATTTTTGTCTGCTGTGTTATTTATTTATTTGAATTGTTCCTGTTTTTAATATCTGTCTCCTATGGACCCTGAGTCTTGAATAAAACTTTGATTGATTGATTGATTGATTAATTAACATTAGTCCTATCTGGACAACAGTAAAATGATACATACATAAATGCATCAATACAAATAATCTTATCATATATTTAGAATATATAAAACAATCTGAGTGGGTTCATTCTGCATAACGAGCACTTTTACTTTTGATACTTTAAGTACATTTTGGTGCTGATAATTTTGTACTTTTACTTCAGTATGTTTTGAATGCAGGACTTTTACTTGTAGTGGAGTAAATTCACAGTGTTTTATTAGTACTTTTACTTAAGTAAGGGATCTGAATACTTCTTCCATCACTGAGTAAAATAGTCTTGACATTGGTGATTTTCTCCCTGCAGGAGTTTGAGGTGATCGCCCAGATCAAGCTGCTCCAGTCGGCCTGCAACAGCTACTGCCTGACTCCGGAGCCGTTTTTCCTCCGCTGGTTTAAGAACCAGGCTCAGCTCAGCGAGGAGGAAAGGTACTGCTTCTTCTCTCTGCATACCGTCTTCCTCGATTGCACCATTATCCATTAGATAACGAGTAAATTAGTGCATGAGGTCACGGTCTGTTGGACCTATTGTTCGCAAACACACAATAGAAGCTTCTTTCTGTCCTTTCTCCTGGCTTCGCCTCGCCCTGCTGTTCTTATGTCATTTTTTCACTCCCTACTGATCTATTGTATTCCCTCCTTCTCTTGTCCTCTCTGACTTTCTCTTTCAGAATTCATGGTTCTTTAAACCACCGGCAGTGTTTTATGATCCTCTGGTTTATTATCAATGTTCTCTCTTGCAGCTACGCCCTGTCCTGTGAGATTGAAGGTCTCGGTGACATGAGTCCAACCTCACCCAAACCTCGAAAAAGCATGGTGAAGAGACTCAGCCTGTGAGTACATCCACAATATACACGTTAATAGATCCTAATGTGTTGGACTTTGGACTTTTGCATGCCAGGAGAGCTATTGCCTTGAACTGGAAGAGCATGGAGGCTCCTTCTATAAAACAATGGAAAAAAGAACTATCAGAGTGCATCGGATTAGAAAGATTGACTTACATTACCAAAGGAAAGCTGAAGGAATTTGTACAATTGTGGGAACCATATCTGAACATTATAGCATCTGGAAAATAGGGTCATAAAATTTAAATTATCTTTATTATTATTATGTGTATATGTTTACATGTATGTATATGTATGTATATGGTTGTGTTTATAAGAATATATGTATGTACATGTTGTTTAGATATGCATACATGTGTGTGTATGTGTGCTTGTATGTATACATAGGCCTATATAATTTCGTGCAAATCTACCCGGTGTGAATGGGTGTGTGTATGAAGGTTTGGGTTCTGCTCTGCATTCTTTATGTTTGTTATCATTTACTTTTGTTTGTTTGAATTTTATTGTAAAACTTGAAAACTAATAAAAAATATTGTTTAAAAAAAAAAAAAAAAGATCCTAATGGAGGACGGACTAGTTTAAAATGGCCGATATTATATTGTCACACTGTCATATTTAAGCACACTGAAATGCTGCAACCTATTTATTTTATGATCTCATAACTGACTTCCGCTACTTTTCCAGGCTGTTTCTTGGACCTGACAGCAGCGCAGCCAGTTCTCCAGTCAGAGAGACTCCTCGCTCGCCTCCTACTGGCAGCTCAGGGGAGAGCATGGACTCAGTCAGTGTGTCCTCCAGCGACTCCAGCAGCCCATCAGACAGCGAGGGCCTCACCCCCACCCACACCTCCGACTCCCAGCAGAACAAGGTGAGCTACAGTGCTGAAGGAAATGTTCACCTTGGTCATACTTAGTATGAAAAATGGGGATTGGTTTTGGGAAGGCAGCTGACATTAACCCATAAGAACCTATGGTGACACGGGTGTCACAAACATTTTAAATGTTCTAGTAATGTTCATATACAGTACAGGCCAAAAGTTTGGACACACCTTCTCATTCAATGTTTTTCCTTTATTTTCATGACTATTGACATTGTAGATTCATCAAAACTATTAATGAACACATGTGGAATTATGTACTTAACAAAAAAAGTGTGAAATAACTGAAAACATGTCTTATATTCTAGTAAGCAAAGGGTGGTTACTTTGAGGAATCTAAAATACAAGACATGTTTTCAGTTATTTCACACTTTTTTGGTTAAGTACATAATTCCAGATGTGTTTATTCATAGTTTTGATGCCTTCAGTGAGAATCTACAATGTAAATAGTCATGAAAATAAAGAAAAACACATTAAATGAGATGGGTGTGTCCAAACTTTTGGCCTGTACTGTATGTTTTCTCAAGTACATACGTGTGTTTGTCAGTGTTCTACAGCTACAGTAGCTTGTTGAGAAGCCGTCCAATGAGGCAGTGTTATTTATATTTATTTATGATTGATTTATTATTATTTTGTTACTTAAAAACAAATTTGAAATGGATATTGTTGTCTAACTGCACTATTAAAGTCACAATTATGATATATGATGTGGAGATGTAGAGAAAAAGGAAAATTTGTGTTTCTGTAAGCAGAAAATGTGTCTAGTTTATTAATTTAAAAATAAGAAATATCATAAACATAAATACCATAAACGCCCAATGTAACGTTTATGTCACATCACAGATCTTTGACATTTAGGGGTAGTATTTTTTTTTTAAAAACATCATAAATGTGTTCTTTGTGGTCCACTTTGTCTGTGGTATACCCCCCATAATTTACCTTTAAGGATTACTGGTTCTGGGTTCTTATGGGTTAAAGTTTCAAGGCTTTTCTTTTCCAGTGTTATTAATTTGAAAAACTATTTGGTACAATTCACTCTGCATTAATGTTAATAATTAAATTGCACTAAAACAGGTGTAAGATGTTGTGCAATTTTAACATTAATCAATTTTTAAAAGGCCCTAATTTGCAAAAATTAAAAAAGCAACATTTATTACGCAAGTTGCACACAAAAGTCCGAATTTTGATTCAAAAATATTTGATCTTTTGAACAGAAACAACAACAACAAATCTTATAAGCGAAGAACAAAATAAAATCTAACTTTTTGGATGAGAGAGAAAGCCCTCCACTACTCTCTCAGAAATCAAAGCAAAACTAAATAAAAACTTCACTTTTTCTGCTCCCCTTTCACCCTAATCATTTTCATACAGTCCCTTTGTTAAAAAAAGCCATTATTGGAGGCACAGGTTTATGAAAGGGAATGTCAAAAACAATTATATTTCTCAGATTATGGTTACGAGCCGTTGTGGAAGAAAATGATCCCATTATGGTTTTGTGTATTTTGTGTAACTTGTGGTTATGTGTTTCCTCAGCTATCAGAATCCTCCTCTTGTAATTCACTTCACTCCATGGACACCAGCTCGTCGACAGCCAGCGTCTCCATGACGCCCGTATCTCCCTCGCTCCCCGGGCCTCCCTGCACCCACAGACGCTCCGCCTCCCTCACTCCGTTGTCCCCCAGCTCCCCGAGCCAAACCCCGGCTTATAACACGCAGGCCGAAGACGCATGCATCATCAGAGTCAGTCTGGAGCAAGGCAACGGGAACCTCTACAAGAGCATACTGGTAAATAAACATGTGCCTTTTATTAGGGGTGTGCATTGGCACTGCCCTCACAATTCGATTCGATTACGATTCACCAGGTAACGATTCGATTCAATTCGATTCTACGATGCATCACAATTATACTGCACACAACTAGGGACATTGTTCGTCAGTCATGAGGCAATACAAGCAGTCAGATAGGCCTAATAACAATAGATTTTATTGGCTATATTTTGAAAAGATGGCAAAATGAATCTCCTGCCTGAGTTCATCTAAAAGTAAGGAAAGAGAAATGCCTCCTCCTGCCATAAAAAAGGAACCTGCTGAGGTGAAATTTACAGCTAAATGTCGAGCCCTTGTCCCTGAGGTAGGGAAGACGTTAGCGATATCCCACCTAGCTAGCTATCGCTAGTTTTCATGACGCAAAAATGTAATGTTAACGAGTCAACTTTAAATAGGCAAATACAATGGTAATTACCTATCAATAGTACTTTCTATAAAAACGTAAATGTTAAGTTCTGTCAAATACTACCACATACTTCAGTCACAACATATCAAAACAGCTTGTCCCGCTAGCTTACCTGTGCTGCATCAACACATGAATATTCAAATGAGCCATGTGTTGATGCGTACACTTCTGGAAGGACGGGAATGGGTCTGGTTAGCTTTGTGTTTACTGGAACTTTGACAGAGGCGCAAAGGCCACCTTGGCCGTAAATTGAACATTTTTTCACAGAGCATCAAGGCCAGAGTGTGAAATTCCCACCCTGTCCCCCAAAACTTTCCACTGGAGGACAGGAAATAAACATAATCGATTATGGCACTTTGCCGCATCGATGCTGAATCGTGCATGCCCCGCATTGCGATGCATCGCCGAATCGATTATTGTTGACACCACTACCTTTTGTGTTGGTGTGTGAGTGAGATTTTGCAGGTTTATACTTTTACTTTCTATACATAAAACCCTGTATGATTAATTTTTTGTCTATTCCCTAAACAGTTGACCAACCAAGACAAGACTCCGGCGGTGATCTCTAGAGCCATGGCCAAGCACAACCTGGAGGTGGAGCCAGAGGAGGGATACGAGCTGGTACAGGTCATCTCTGAGGAGAGAGGTAAAAATAACATGGCTCGACTTTTAAACTGAGCCTTATTTATCATTGATGCAATTCTCTTCTAAACCTACACTACTGGTCAAAAGTTTTAGAACACCCCAATTTTTCCAGAATTTAATTGAAAATGATGCAGTTTAATGTCTCAGTGTACTCTGAAATTAATGCACATTTGCAACATTTAAAATTCTTTATTGAGCATGATAGTGTTTTGAAAGTAAAAAAAAGATTCAAGATCACATTTTATGTTGGACTAAAGGAGTAAAAAAAGACACAAAATGACCAAAAAAAGACACAAAATGACAAAAAAACACACCAAAAGACACAAAATGACAAAAAAAAGACACAAAATGACTTACAAAGACATGAAAAGAATTCAAAAATGGACAAAATAGCCCAAGACTCCATAGAGTTAAGTTGTTAACCCATTTCTTGTTCCCTGAAAAAGGCCTTCTTGTATAATTCTGAAATGTACATTATCTTTCAGTTTTGGTTAACCTTACCTTTTTTTATTTACCTCTGGCAGTTCACCACTTACCTTTGTACCATTTCAAGCTGTTCATTTGACTTGAACTGCTTGAATTTCAATAAAAAAATGGAAAAATTGGGGTGTTCTAAAACTTTTGACCGGTAGTGTATATACCTCCCTCATTTTTCACACGGTTCCTACGGGTGCTGGAAAGCTTGAGAACACTTTTTAATGCAGTGCTGAAAGTTTGAAAAGTGCTTTTCTTCTCTGTAGATTGCTGTCACAATACATAGTTTTGGTTGTTAATAGCACAATAACATGCTATTTAATGTGATGAAGAAGTGAAATAATCAGCACACTGTATGTACTGTATAAGCACTGTATATGTGCAGTATATAAATGCCATTGACCAGAGGTGTAAGGTGCTGGAAAACTTAAAGAAGTACCTTAAAAATGCTTAAAAAGTGCTTTTTGTGTAGAAACACTGTAATTAAACTTGCAGCAGAAGCTGTTGCAGAGTAGGGTATTTGATCATAGTTTTAATACAGTTTCTATTTGCAATTCAGCATTTTAATTAATGTATTTTTTTTCCACTGATCAGCTGTTTCCCAAAATATAATAAACCACAATGTACTGCTGACTAAAATATCATAGCAGCAACAACAGAAAGCCTTAAAAGCATGCTCATAATTTCTCCTATTTCTCTCCCTCTTTATCTTCTTTCAGAACTGGTGATCCCAGACAACGCCAACGTCTTTTACGCCATGAACACCTCAGCCAACTTTGACTTTCTGCTGCGTGAGCGAGGCTCGGCGGGGCGGCCGGTCCAGCTGCGGAGCCGCTGTAGCTCCACCCTCCCTCGCGCCCAGCACCGCTCCAGCCTGTCGCTCAGACTCAGCAAGGTCACACTGTGACCCTGGACTGCACGGATCCAGCTGGTTTTGCCCTCCCAACCACTAATCCTGGATGATACAGGGCACGGACTTGGTGTGAACTGTTGGGTTTTAGATGAGGAGGCTGGAGGGATGGATGGATGGATGGATGAGGAGCTTTCAGACTCTTAAAGAGCTCCACTTGACTCTTATTATCTCCTGTGCCATCCCTTCGTGCCTTAACATGGAACATGGATGTGTAGCTTGACTGCTGTGCCAGTGGGACTTTAACTCGTAATGCCTGTGACAGAGTGACACAGCGCCCCCTAGTGGCCCACACTCTTTACAACAACAGGTTTTTGCACATGTTATGGGAGCAGACCAAACTCCTGACCTCCAACAGTATTCTGATATTGAATGAACTTGTATTTGTCCTGTGATGTCTGTGTAGCTGAATATTTACTTTCCTGGTGACAGAAGTGTGATGAATGCAGAAAGTGAAGACAGATGGTGGAAGAAGAGAAGAAGAAGAAGAAGAAGTGGACTGAGTGACCAGTCCTGTTGCCTTTATCGATGAATGAATGGACCTGATAGTATTCTGAATGATATTAATGAATTAATTGATTGACAGGAGCTGTGATGTCATATTTCCCCTAGTCGGGCATGTTTACCTGCCATGTCCGGCTTGTGTGCACAGTGTGCACTATGTGTGTTCAGCCCTTGTCTCATATTGTGAGCTGTGTGACGAATGTTACGTGCATTCTGATTGGTTCCCTTACTTGGTTTTAACAAGTCCTTATTGAAATGGCCTTACCTGCTCTATCGTTAGGGTGAAGAGATGACATTTGTGCTGCTTTCTAATCCAGAAAGACGTTCCCTCACATCCTCACATTTAAAAAAAAAACATAAAGGAAAAAGATAATGGATGTGCAAGAAAAGAGAGGAGGAGGGAAATGACTTCCTGGAATGGAAAACAACATGCAAAGTGTCTCAATCTGATGCATTCTTGTACCTCTTTGCCCTTCATTATATGAACTACAGAGTTGCACTTGTCAGTGGGTAGGAGATGCCGATGGGATGTGAATATAGAAGAGAGAACGAGCTGCTCTGTAAGTGGTTTTCTCCCTCTTCACTAAATGAATTACTATTTTTGTTTGTAATTGTTGCTTTTTATATGTTTTTGTAACACAATTCAGGCCAGAAATGAACGCCAGATTGGAGAGTGATGAAGTAAATGTTGACAAATTCAAAGTGTCATAAAAAAAAAAAAAAGCCAGTGCCAGATTTTACTGTGATACATGTGGAAATTTTTACTGAGGGACACTTCACGTCATTACACACGCAAGCTCCTCTTCACACAGTAAACAGCCATCTGTTTCCAGCAGCATCATATTTTCACAGAAACGTCACCAACACTTCTCACCTGTCACATTACAGCCACGCTGATAAACACCCGCAGTCATTTTTTCCCCCTTTTACTTATAGTCCACTCCTGCAGATCTTACAGTTTCATGCTATGGTGCCAACATGTGCGACCAGTTAATGTTCCCTGGTTGATATTACATTCTCTCTGGGGGAACTGGTTCACTGTTGGTCAATCATTTGTCTCTATGTAGCACTTCACTTTAAAATGTTCTCATTAAATCACCCTCAGTTCCTGTGTTCTTCACTGCCAAAGACTCGTCTTCTACCTGAATAAATAAATTATTATCATTATTATGATGGCTATCCTGTGTGTTTTTGATTCTCTTTTATCTTTGGTTTGATGCTCTGAATCCATAATGAGTAAAATCTGATTTCTAACATGTATTTACTTTAGTTTTGTTCAAACACAACTCTGTTTTCTGAAGTTTTCTTTGTTCAATTCATTTTTTGACAACACAAAAAAAACCTCATAGAACAATTTTTCTCCTGACTGCACAGGAGAGATGCAGGCGTTTGTCTTTTCGCCCTTGTGCTGTGATGGACAACATGCTCAGTCCTGTTAGGATTGACATTATCAAGAAAAGGACCAAAGGCTGTTCTGGACAGAGCCCAAGTTATTTTGCTGAGTGGAAGACATTTGTGCTGAGTTGAATGCAGCAGTCACGACCTTCCTTTCCTGAAGCTGAGTTTGCTGCGCTGGTCAAACACTTTTACAGGAATTCAAAGACAAACTTGCAATTTTTTGACATTCAAAGGAATTCATTTAAAACATGAAAATACATAACATTTGGGACTATGAATTCCCTTTACAAGCCATTGACTTTCACCCTCATTCAGAATGTGAACTTGGTCTTATCCATAAAATTATGTTGAAATGTGCTACAAAGTAATTTTTCAGCTCAGTTGCGTGGTGCAAAAGTGTGTTTGATGGCTTTGCTTTTTTGTTTCAAAATGATAACTAACAGGCACCTGGAGGTCAGCACCTGCCAAGAGGTCCCAGGCTTGGATAGATTACTAACCGTACCTTCTGGACACAGACCCAGGAGCCCAAAGTGTTACGGGGCCCCCTGGCCTTCACCTGCAAAATGCCACTCAGACAGACACATACCAACAAGGAAGAGACTCAGAATTACAACAAAGAGACACAAAACACATAAAATGACCACGAAGAGACACCAAACAACCAAAAAAAAGAGACTAAAATAATGGAAACCTTTACTTCTTTAGATCTCTAAAAATCCTAAAAGCAAAAACCCTCTTTGGTTGAACTCATTAGTATTAACCCATTGAAGCCTGGAAAGCGGATACGTCGTTTTGTAGTATTTGTATAAGCTTTCAAATACTTTTTGAATTTCATTTCTATCTGCTACAGAGGCTGAAAAATCTATTATTTAGTAGAAGCGTTGACACTTCTGTTGTATTTCCAGAAAAACTTCAGGTTTTAGGGGCTTATTTTAAAATCGCCCAGAGGTTTTACAGGCGTTTTAGGCGTCAATGGGTTAAGACCATAACATATAATGTGGATTTAAATTGGTCAGAAGAAATAAAGATGAAGAAATTAAGTATTTATGTGCATGTAGGCCAGGTTCTCTAAAAGACTCTGTAGCTAGAACTGTGGACATGTGTATATATTTTGCAAAGTCAGTATGATTCTTCTACAAATGGGTTTCTTTCACCCAGACAGAAAACTGTAATGTCCTTTTTAGACAGTGCTTCATAACACTACAACAAGTACGAAATATTCAGCATTGAGTTGTAATGAAATGATTGGAGCCTCGTCCAGTTTTTCAATGACCAGTGTCATGCTCTGTATTCTGAGTTCAAGCTTCTGCCCTCAGGCTGCAGACATCAAAAGCCCTTTAAAGCCACAAGCTATTAACACTCACTTGTGCTGTCCTCTCTCTTGTTAATTCCAAAATTTAAAATTTATGTTTTTACAGTTTTTATATTGGTTTTATTTGACAGAAAAAGCTCTGTGCTTGAGAATGCTGCCCAAGTGAATCAAAACACAAAAATAAAGCAGTAAGAAGGCATTAAAACCCACCGTAAACTACAAAGAAGACAGCAGAGAAACATCAGTGAGATATACATAATGCAGGGGGCAAAAGATGCTCTGCAGGGACGGTAATGAGAAACAAAAGCAAGACATAAACTCAGCAGGCATGCTGGCTAGCCCCAAATTAATATGCAGCACAATATCGCAGAAAGAAATATTCTCCAGCACTAAATGTTGCAAACCTGTGTGAGGAAGCTTCTGAAGGCTGGAGAGACAGTTTCATTAGAGGGCAGGGCTCTTCCTGCATGCTGGTGACTTCTTGACTCATTATGCAGCAGGATATTACAGTCTTATATATGTGTGCAATGTGTTTTCCCTCCAGCTGTGTTGTTTTTCCCCCACAGCCTGCTCTGTGAGGCTGATATCCTCTCTGACTTGGAGGTCGGACCCTCTCAGCTGGAGGTCTCTGTGCTGCAGGTACATCCAGTACAAACCTGATTACCAGTTGTTATGAGCTCTGAATCAGAGGAGCTGGAGAGAAGTTCAAGAGCTGAACTTTTGTACATACAAACACAATTTCAGTTACATCGAGTGACTGCCAAACCTAAACAAATGTCAGGCGTAGAGTCAACAGAGACATGCAGTACAGGCCTAATGGGTTACATTCCATAAAGATACAATTGTGTATTATTTCAGCATTGTTCAGAAATCTGTTTTGTATGTGTGTGTGTGTGTGAGTGTGAGAGAGAGGGACAGCGAGTGACACACAGCTGTTGGTTGTTTTGTTTTTATTTTATTTTTTCTTCTTGTTTTGCTGGGACAGTTAGATTGTATAAATTATCTATTGATTGTAATTCAATGATTGTAAATATTGCTTTCTTTTATTGTTATTAGTTTTTATTTTCTTTTAAAATGAATAATAGAATTATAATAATTTATTGTAAATATCGCTTTCCTTATCTTGTTATCTTTTTTTCTGATGCTTGCTTTGGCAATATATACATTGTTACGTCATGCCAATAAAGCCAATTGAATTGAGAGAGAGAGAGAGAGAGAGATTTGTATGCTAGAGAGTGAGATAAGAAAGGGGAAAAAATACCCACATTAACATGCTTTGAAAAAAAAATGCATTCAGTGTGTTGGTTATTATTCTGAAACTGATTAAAGGCTTGAGCTAGTTAATCAACAATAAATCTGGTGAACAACAAAAAGACCTTAGACCTCAGACTTGCAGAATAATGACTGTGTTTTACCCGAAAACCATACTTTGATATACTTTGTGTCCATGGGGGGATTACTGAACGGCCCTACTGAGCACAGGTCCAGGGGCCCCACTGGCCTTCACCTGTCAGTTAAAGACACAAGTAGCAACCAGGAAGAGATTCAAAATGACCACAAAGAAACATAAAATGACTACAAAGAGACCAAAACTAATATAAAGAGATGCAAAATAGCTGTAAAGAGACACAATGACAGAATGAAAAGGAGTAAAACGACCACAAAGAGACATAAAACAACTAAACAGACAAACATAGTTATCCCAAAGAGACATAAAACAACTACAAATAGATACAAAATAACCACAAAGAGACATAAAACAACTACAGATAGATGCAATGCGACTCAAAGACACACAATGACCACAGACAGAACTACAAAGAAACATAAAATGCCCATTGAGAGACAAAATAAAAGGCAAAAAAGGGTCAAAACAGCCTGACCAAAAATAACTGGACAAAAAATGACCACAGAGACATAAAAAACACCTACAAAGAGACACACAAGGACTACAAGGACACAAAAAACTACAGAGAGACACAAACATCAACAAAAAGAGGCCAAACACCTATAAAGTGTGTGTGTGTGTGTGTGCGTTCTTGTCCTTCATACATAGTGAGGACCGGAACACGTTTTTAACCAACAGAGTGAGGACATTTTTGCAAAGTGAGGACATTTCGGCCGGTCCTCACTTCTTTAAAGACTTTTTGAGATTTCAGACTTTGTTTTAAGTGTTAAAGGTTACATGATAATGATAATTAACTGAAATCGTATTCTGTAGTTACAAAACTAACTAAAATTATAGTGAAAATGTCCTTCGTTTTCGTCAACTTTATTCATACAAACTTAAGATGGATAAAGGCAAAATTTACTGTGACCTCTTTTAATCTCCCACCCAACAAATACCCCATTACAAAAAACTAAAACTAATAAAAATTAAAACTAAGGCATTTCAAAAAAAAAAAAAATACTAAACTAAAACTATGGAACTCACTCTAAAAACTCATTAAAACTAACTGAATTTGAAAACAAAAATTCACAACAAAATTAAAAATAAAACAAATGAAAAATCCCAAACTATTATAACCTTGTAAGGGAATTCACTGTTCCAATGAGGGTCCTCACAAAGATAGAAGTACAAGAATGTGTGTGTGTCCTTCTGTGCCCATTGTCTCATAATCTGGCCATGTTTGTGTCTCAGCTTGCACTTTTTTTTTAGTTTGTCCCTTTTTTTTACACCAACATCACAGTCCTAACAGGTGATCTGCAGCGTGACATCAGTGAGGTCATCGGGCCGCGGGAACATGTGAAATTCATACGTCCAGCTGACGCAGCGAGAACATCCAACCAGCGATAACACAAATCAGCAGGACTGTTTCCTTTCCTCATCCACTCCTTGTGTTCCTTTCCTTCTCTCACACTGATACACACTACAGCAGGGGTCTCAAAGTCGCGGCCTGCGGGCCAATTGTGGCCCTCGTGACGATATTTTGTGGCCCCCACCTTAATATGAAAGTTTAATGTGAGTTTTATATGAATGGCACTTTACCGTGTTGTGTGTGGAAGATCCGTTTGTTATCTGATGTATTGTTTTTACCGGAAAAAGTGGAAATGTTATGTAATGTAATTTTCTGTCTTTTTTTAAGTAATTTTGTGTCTTTTTTTTTTCTAGAAATTTTGTGTCTTTTTCTAATAATTTTGTGTCTTTTCTTAATAATTTAGTGTATTTTTGGGGTCATTTTGTGTCTTTTTAAAGTAATTGTGTTTTTTTCAGTCATTTTGTGTCTTTTTTGGGGTCATTTTGTGTCTTTCTAAGTAATTTCATTTTTTTCTGTAATTTTGTGTCTTTTTTTTAGTAATTTTGTGTCTTTTTTTCTAGAAATTTTGTGTCTTTTTCTAATAATTTTGTGTCTTTTCTTAGTAATTTAGTGTATTTTTGGGGTCATTTTGTGTCTTTTTAAAGTAATTTTGTGTTTTTTTCAGTCATTTTGTGTCTTTTTTGGCGTCATTTTGTGTCTTTTTAAGTAATTTGGTTTTTTTCTGTCATTTTGTGTCTTTTTTTTAGTAATTTTGTGTCTTTTTTTTGTGGTCATTTTGATACTGCCTCCAGCGGCCCCCAGGTAATTTGAGTTTGAGACCCCTACACTACAGTGATAACGTTCACCACACTACAAGCCCCCAAGATGAGAACAATCAAAGAGCTCTCTGATTTCCACGTCTTGTTTCGAGTCTCTCTGTTGTTTGAGAGCCAGCACGTCCACGATCCTTTGATACATGTCAACATGAAAGGCTTTGTGTGAAAGACATGTGTGTGTGTGTGTGTGTGTGTGTGTGTGTGTGTGTGTGTGTGTGTGTGTGTGTGTGTGTGTGTGTGTGTGGAGGAGCTGGTGCTGGTGTTTGATGCAGCAGGTCAGGCTGCACTAACTTTGCTCCATGCAGGGGGATGTGAGCTGCAGCTGCTTTTAATCCGTAAGAGCATTTGAGTGGGACACCAGATTGTTTGTGTAGTCCATTGAAAAAGAGCTGGCACAAGTGTGTGTGTGTGTGTGTGTGTTTGTCTTCATATAGTTGTGAGGACCAACCCATGGCAGAATACCAACATTGTGAGGACATTTGTAGTTGTGAGGACATTTTTTCCAGTCCTCACAAAGAAAATGCTAGGATAGCCTCTAAAGGCCTTAATTAATCATCTGTATGAATTTCAGGGAAGGTCCTAACAGAGTTGGTAAACCCTGAAATGTGTGTGTTGGGCTAGGGGAAGTGGTGGTCCTCACAACTACACAAAGACATGTATGTGTGTGTGTGTGTGTGTGTGTGTGTGTTGCGGGGGGAGGAAGGGGGGGCTGAGCTTACGATCCATCTGTCCCCGTTTCCCCACAACTCAACATGGTGGCAGACAGAGAGCGGAGGCTGGGACAGACCTGAGTCCTCTGGTACCGCTTTAATTAAAACACATCATTTGAACCTTTTTTGGCACAGATGATAACAAGCCCGTCCCAACACACAACAACTCTACAGAGGAGGAAAACACTCACACACATACACACAAACACGAGGCAATTAAAGCCTCATCTACTCATCAGCCAATTATTCACCCGAGCCGTTCTTGGATCTGTCTCGTGCAGCCCTGTGAGGCCTTTCACTACAAGCAGGTCATTATTCACACAGTGCCAGGACTGCCATGAGTGGAAAATCAGGGTCTGAATGAGACACACGTAACATTGACTTCAGGAGAAAAGGCTGCTCTCTCGCAGCTTGGAGCACATCTTAACTGCAACACGACACCTGGATGATGGGATTTGCTTTATAAAAGAGCCAAAGAGTTATTTGAATGATCAATTTTTGATTATATTTTATTAACTTCTTATTCTCTTCAATTTTGAGGGGAAAAAAAATCTTCAAAAAAAATTAGTCGGCATAATAAACAATAGATAACAATGTGTGATGACAAAAATGATACCCACAGATGTGTTACACAAACATTTGAATAAAACAGTTTCCGTTTAAACCAAAGCGTTTTCATTTGTCTGCTTGAAGCTCCTCTATCATTGTTCTTTAATCATCCCACACAATTTTTGTCCCCTAAACACAAACGGCTCTGCTGTATTGCTTAGTTGTACTCCTCCACAAATGTTAAATTATAAACAGCTTGGAAAAAAAACAAACAAAAAAAAAACACCCACAACTTTGTAATTTATGCTGTTCAAAGTCAGTTGCTGCATATTAAAAACTAATCATGATATGAGGAAACAATTATTTAGCATTAGTATCCAAATGGACTGTATAGTGGAAAAAGATCAGACCAACCACATAGATAAATAAAAAGTTAATAAAAGAACTTACATTTGAGCATTTTGCCTTTGGTTACGGAGATAGCAACATAAACAGCAGGTACACTGGGTAAAGCCCTAAAAAAAGTTACACTTTGGTTCATATATGAAACCCGAAAACCTGAAAAAGACTCGTCTTCATTTAAAAAAAACAACAACAAAACAGCTGTAATGTCAGCTTTCAACTAAGAGGTTTAAAGATGCAACACTTGATGTCTACGGTTCATGAAATCAACTCAAATAGAGGAAATACTTTCATTGTTTGGCCATAGATTCTTATTCTGGTTTCAAACTTCTGCAGCTTGCTGCATGTTGCACCTTTAAGATAAACACTTCAGCTGCACCGCATGTTTCCTTGTAATTCAGACCACTAGTGAGAGAATAAAGGGATTTTGTCACAGTGGAGTGCAGAGAATCTGAAACAGGCAGTTATTTTATAAGCCAATCCCAAATTACTTGAACAGGACAGCCTGCTGATATAATCTTGAACCTTATTTTTTGTATACTGATGACAATACTGTCATAATAAAAAGATAGGCTTTGCAGCAAGACGGGACAATTTTCTCGTTAGTGATATTTCCCTACATAATCAGCGCAAAATGAACAATCCCAAGGGCAGTACGTGTCTGAGAGAGTTTTCAATTGTTATAAAAGTCACAGCAGCAGCTAAAAAGGCTAGTCCTATATTCAGTTCTGTGTGAAACCAGCAGAGTGCTGCAGGAATTGTGTATTTTTGTGTATGTATTTAACATCGCTCTGGCTCCTTCGACAAAAATCCAAAGGGATTTTTCCATTGGATTTTGGATTATTGCAGAAATTAAGCTTATGTGGTGAACACAAGTTTTGAATACAAGTTTTGTTCTGCAAAACAATCTTCAGAAATGAATAACACTTTTGTGATTTTTGAAGCCTTGGACGTAAAAAGCTAATGTTCGCTAATCATGTCACTTAGCCATTTGTTGTTTTAAGACCTGAAAAGGCTTCAAAATCAAAAGTGGGGTATTAACTGACATATTATATGTTCTGAAAGAGTCTGGGGTAACACTTTACAATAACCATCATTTATAAATGGTAAACAGATAGTTTGTTAATGTTTAATCATCATTTATAAACCGTATATAGGCCATTTAGAATTGTAAATACATAATTTATTAATGTTTAACTAACTACATCATTTATAAATTGCAAATAGATGGTATATTAATGCAAGTTTATAGTTACTTTACCATTAACAAACAATTAAATTATAATTAATAGTTTATTAATAGTTTTAGTTGCACTCATTTTAACATTTTTAACACCATATTAAGTACATTAATGCTTTTTTAAATGATTCATATAACTTTAAGAAATTGTTTTTTTTAAGATTAAATATGTAAAGCACTTTGTTAATGTTAATAATTGGTTTATAAACCATCTATAAACATTATTTAGTTGGTTATTGTAAAGTGTTACCGAGTCTGGATATCTGAAACGGTAATAAAACTGAAGGCGATAATTTGCTCATCCTTTGTGACATACATTCAACTGAAAACTGCACCAAGAGAATAAATTCTATGTGTTTTTGTTTTTGTAAATATACATCCTGAATTTGATGCATTCTAGTTTTATTTATGTTTTACACAGCACACCAACTTCTTTGGGATTCAAGGTTGCAGAACAAACCGTGAAAATCTCTTAAGCTTGTTTTAACCACAGAGCTCGTTTCAGGCGGCTTAGCAAAAACCCGTTGACTCCAAGGGGAACCTGAAGTGCAAAAACGCTCACTCATTCCTGCTGCACTCTGTAGAGTTACTGAGAAGTTCCACTTAAAACAAGTACAGATACTTACTATACTGTGTATGCATAGACATACAGGTAGATGTTATAGGCAGTTTTTGTAAAGACTGTAAACCAGAGAGGAACATTAGTTAAGAGTGATATTCCTCACATATGCACAGCCTGTTTGCTCATAGTGAAATAGCACTGTCATCATTTTTGACAATGAATGTGCCAAAAACTGTCAGGAGTAAATCTGTTAAACCTGTGAAACAAACGAAGAACCATAGTGCTGCTTTTTATGGTGTTCCTGTGCTTTTCTGTATAGGAGTGGACATGGTTTTCATTTATCAGAATGTGAAGCTTATATTAAAATGAGAAAATCGACTACTTTTCTTCATTTTTTTCACAAAATACATGATTCCAAAGTCTAATTGACTAAAGTGCCACTCGAGATGGAGTGCAAATGAGTTAAGATGGCCATCAGGCAGCACTGAAGAGATAAAAACAGGCTGGAGGTAGAAAACCGAGGCCTGTTTAATTTTAGTGTAGCTTCTCTGTTCCAGACTGTGAAGGAAACAGGAACTTGGCTGACAGCTGTGACCTACTGGTGTGAGACATAAACAAGACGAACAAGACTAAAACAAAGCGGACAGGACTAACAGACTCTCAGACATTCACTAAATGAAGGAGCTGGAGGTGTTTTTCTTTCTGAGGCTCTTGAACTTCTTTAATCCCACTCCATCACTGGGATGTGGTGAGGAGAAGACTGGAGAAATCCAAGTGGGACAAGGAAGAAAAACGGCTCGCCAAACTCACTCAGTTTGGTCTGTACCTCTGTAGTTTTGGGAGTTTGTTCATTACTTGGTTATAATTAGACACTGGATGATTCAGAAATCTTTGCGAAAAGGATCCGAGGAGATTAAGCCGACTGCCTATTAAACAAAAAACGACACAAACGAATGTAGAACACTCTGACCCTAATGTCTAAAAGAGGGTTACCTGAGCAATTAAAGACTCAAAGTTCAAATGCATCTCTATGCATGTATGCATCAAGCACATACATGAGGCGACTGTTCAATCTAATGCAATCCAACGCAACACAACCAATAACTACAAAAAGACAACACCTCTAAACAGGCTTTATTGCACTGGATTGCATTAGATTAAACATGGCTACTAAAATAAACTGTAGGAAACTTAAAAACTGCCTGCTCTTCCAATATAAACCAAAATATTCCCCAACACATTTCACAAGCACCTCTGAGTGTGTTATTTAGTGTTTCCCACAAACCCTCCATTATCCATTTAACTTCGGTTAACAGCAAAAAAGTAAAGTTACACACAAACTCTATACGTAGGCTGGAGAATTGATGGAAACTTTCCATGTGGACCTCAATGGAATTGATCTACATGATTACTTATCAGTTTGTTGTTCCGGTAAATCATTTAAAGTCTTTTTTTCCTGTGGACTGTCCATATTATTGCACAGTATATAGGAATATAATCGCTGTCATGTAATACATGGCAGCTGAACTGTTGAAGTAATTGTTTAAAAAAAAAAGTCTAAAATGCAGTTTGTGACAAAGTCTTTCACACTTACGCACTTCTGATGTTCATGAACACACCTCTTTCTTCCATGTCGCATCAAACCATGGTCCATTAAAGGTGTACTGTGCTCTGAAACGAAGCACCACAGTGTGTGAAGCATTACGACCCTGCAGCCGTGGAGAGCTGAGGGACGTTTTGGACACACCTCCATCTTGGGAAACAGAAAAAAAATGTCCAAAACGACGGTGATGGTGATCCTGGTGGCGGCGGTCAGGCGTGCTGCGCTGCCAGCTCCTGTCCTATGAAGCGGCGCAGGCGCTCCAGATACTGACTGTACAATTCAATGTCGTTGTGTCCCGCTCCCTCCACCCAGAGAGGCTCCACCGCCTTGGGGCAGCGCTCGAAAAGAGCCAGGCCGTGGGAGAAGTCGATGACCTCGTCCTCTGTCCCGTGGATGATGAGCACCGGGGACGTGATTTTGGACACTTTCTCAATGCTAAAACAGAGAAAAGGGAGAAAGAAATGAATGATTTACGTACTATTATATTAGTTCCCCACCCCTATAAAAGAGCTCTGAAAGCAGATTGCACAGGTCAGGTTAATAGTGACGTACAGTCGGACTCATAAACCACTGGCTCTGTGGATCAGCTCGTAAAAAAGTGGCATTATGTTGGAGGAGTATGCTTGTCTAAAAATAAAAAAAAGAGAGTCAGTAGTAAAATATGTGGTTACAGATTAAACAAAAATATCTTAATGGATCAGCAAAGCTCCATTAAGATATTTGCCTGGGCTGAAGTACACTTTTTATAGGCTATAAAACATTTTGAGTTTATTCCTTTGAAACAAAGGTTGCATTTTGTGTTATAATTTCTGTTTTGCAAAACAGTCCCATGTGAAGAAGTCAGCAGACTGAAAAATAATCGTCTTCATGCCTCGGTGCAGATTATTTGCAGATTTGAAAGGCGTGTTTTCATTAAAAGAAAATCACTCATCCTCCAAAATTACATTATTTATCCTAATCAACAAAAACAAAAAAATTGTGACAGATGCTTCCATCACTAAAAATAACTAAATGATGTGTCCAGGTTGCATCACAAGTTGATGTATGTCACAAGCTTATATTATATTTTATTTTTTTAAATGTATTATTTACCTAATTACTATCCAGAATTGTATACTGTATAAGATGTCATTTGTTTACTGTAGAAGAAAATTAAAAAATAAAATAAAATAAAAATATAAGATAACAAACAAAGAGAAGATAACACAATCTAAGCTGCAGGACTTTTATATTGCAATGAGAAACAAGGACAGAGTGTGTAAAATCTGACAGGAGCCCAAAAATGTATTTTTCTTATGAAAAGAAAGAAGCCCTGAAACTTCTTGGGTTTTATCAATGTAAATGAAAGATAATTAAAGCCAAAAGAGATATCACAAACACAAAATGGCCAAATCTTTATGGTGTCGTTGCCATAATTAAAGATATATTGGGGTATGAAATACCAAATTAAAGTAAAATTATGTACCTTGGAAATGTAACTGAAAGTGTAACTGGTAATGATAGTTATATAGTCAAGATACTGCTGATTGCGACCAAGAAGAAAATAACAAGGAACTGGTACAAGACTGAATCTCCTACCATAGAACAATGGCTAGGGATTGTAAGAGAAATATACTGTATGGAAAAAATGACCTACCAACTTCGACTGAAGGAAGATGTTTCTATTTCAAAGTGGAAAAAATGGGTGCTGTATGACATAATGAAAGACATGTGAACTGTAAACTGTATGAATCTGATTTTGTAGAATATGGATACCCGCAGCCATGAATGTTGATACTGTTTTATTAATGTTAAGTGTTTTTTCTTTTGTTGTGTATGTCTCTTGTGTACATGAAAAAAAAAACCTAATAAACATTACAGTTAAAAAAAAAAAAAAAGGCCAAATCTTTAAATTCAGTTAAGTCGTCCCTGTGGAGCATAGATATATTTTACATAGAAAACAGAAGAGAAAGATGGAGACAGATTCCCATGGAGGAGGGAGTGATGCCAGCTGCCCACTCTGAATGTGAACAACAAGCGAACACTGGAGGCTTTCTCAACTCACTACACACACAGCGAGGCATCCCCTGGTTTCCTACCACCTCTGCTCCTCCTCACCCACTTGTACCATCTGGGACTAGACTCTGCGGTAACGCTGGCGTTGGCTGCTACTGACCTTCGTCAGACTCAGCCACTAAAACTAAACTGACAACGAGAACAGAAGGGATAGAGCCTCGCTAATGATGGCATTACTCGGCGTTGTTAATGTCCCGCCAAGGGAATTTGTTTAGTGGCCAAGATTTGAAAATAAAAACACAGTAACAACACATTACAGTAAACACCCACATTACAGTCGCACACAAATGTGGGGCACCGATAACTGAATATGAAGCAATAAAAGAATCTAACAAGTACAGTGCCAAAGACTACTGACTTTCACAACCGGCTAATTAGTGTTAAAGGATAATATCAGTTAGATTTAACTGCTTATTATACAAAAAATGCATTGCATGAATAAGCACTAACAGAGTTAGTTGCAGATTCCTGCAAAATGCCTTCACTGTCAACCAGGATATGTAAACTTTATTACCTCAAAGTCACAGGCTGCACTGTTGTTAAAAGTTAAAGATAAACTCAGATTGCACTGATGCGAGGTCACTTTTAGACCAATGAGAAAGAGATTTTCATTCCAGCAACATAACACAGTTCTTCTCTGAAATATTACAGTATTGGAGTGCCTACGCACATCTATGAAAATAAAAATAATGTCCACACACTAACTATGAAAATAAACTAGTTATAACACCAAAATGTGACCTGAAACAACAGGAGCTGTTCTTTCAGCGCAGATGTTTGTATTGGATAAGAAAGACTTTCACAAGTAAGTAGCAATTACACTTTTCTGTTGGCAGATCTGTAATCATGTGGAAATGCCAACTGGCAGCAAAATAGTGTGTGTGTATCATGTTTACATGGACACATTATTTAGGGGACACAGAGGAGAGGATAAAGACTTCATTGTTGTAAATTGTACACTTTGACAAACATGTCATACTATCACACTGTGCACTGAAAAACACAAAGGCAATTAATGTACTTAACCCATAAGAACCCATGGTGACACCCATGTAACAAACACGTTAAATCTTCTATTTTTTGTTACTAGGCGAAGTTTAAACCCATTCAACAATTCTAATCTGTTAATACAGTGTCCAGTATTGGATTTAACTTGTTTTGACCATATTTCCTGAACAAATTAAAGTCACAATTTTGATAAGCAAAAAGACACATGGTTATTTGTATCTATTTATTATCGATTTATTATTATTATGCTACTTAAAAACAAATCTAAAAAAATAATTTGTTGTTAAACAGAACTAATAATGTCACAATTTTGATAGATGTTGAGGGGATGCAGAGAAAAAGGCAAATTTGTGTCTAGTTTTTTTAAAATTTTAAAATACGAAATATTATAAACATAAATACTATAAGCGCCCAATGTAATGTTTATGTCACATCACAGATCTTTGACATTTAGGGATAGTGTTTTTGAAAACACATCAGAAATGGTGGTATATCCCCCATAACTTTCCTTTAAGGATAACTGGGTCTGGCTTCTTATGGGTTAAATAATGATATTTGGATCGGATAAAGAGAAACTAGTTGAAGAGGGTAGAAAGAGACAGGGAAAAGAAACTAATACTCAGCAGACACTTACTTGGGAAAGGCGTCGAAGCAATATGTTTTCTTAGTGTCAGGAAAAGCCACTCTCATGCCAGATGTTAGAGGCGAGTGAAGAACCACCGCGGCACACTCGTAGCGTGACGCCAGGTCTACAGTAGGAACTGTCCCGATGCTCTGTCCGTACAGGATAATGTTCTCTGGGCTAATGCCATACCTGGATAGGACCAAACACACAGAGGAACAATTAGAGTGCAGACTCTGGAAAAATAGGCTCTCTTTCCACCATCTTGGAGTTTGAGCTTGTAGAGATGAGTGAAAGTGTACAGCTGTAAAGGAAAGATCAAGAGCAAGAAAAAAAACAAGAAAATAGAGCCTGGTCGATATGGGATTTTTATGATTGACATCGATACTTATTTTAGAGAGGGGAATTCAAAGATAACAGAAATGCTGGCAGATATAGTCATTTTTTTTTAGCTGGAATAAAAATAGTGCGCCGATTTTTCACCACTCTGCAATTTAACCCAGAGAGCTACTTTTTTTTTTTTTCATAAAACTGTATGAAATAATAATTAACATTGTTATACATTATACAAACAATGTATTACATTGTTAGCCAATTCTATTAATGATATCTGAGTATATAAATGAGAATAATTAGGAATTTAAAAAAATTTGCTAAAAAAAAACCATAATTTCTGTTCAGTGTCGTAGGACTAGCTGATTAACTAAATGCAATTGTTTGTAAAACTATTTTCTGATAACGACCGGGTTTATTCATTCATCTGTCACCAGTTTATTTATTTCATTTTTAACTGTACTCATTTCAATCTTCACATAGTCTTGTCCCTGATCTTGTATGTACTTTAATTGATGTTGAATGTGGTGTATGAGAATTGTGGTTGATTGTTCTTGTTTTATGATGGTGCTGCCTTCTTGGCCAGGTCATTCTTGAAAAAGAGATTTTAATCTCAATGAATTTCACCTGGTTAAATAAAGGATATTGATTGATTGATTGAAAAACTGAAAATACAATTCACTTTACCTGCACAACTGTAACGTACCACAGCAGTGACAGATACTGTAGCAGTAGTGCAATTTAAAAACATGTATTGTTTTTCAATGACTTTAATCTAAAGGTGGATGCTGAAAAATAAACTCCTTTATTTGTAGTAGGTTTAAATTAAGTGTACACGTACTGAGAACATCCAATGAAAGCAGGTTTTTAGTAAATAGGCTGTAATGACAGTTGAAGACTGACAGCTCCACCCAAATGTAAATGTTACCTCAACCAACCCTGAGCCAATGCTCCGTGGTGTCATGTCTTCCTAAGGCTACAGCTGCATTAAGGCGGCTCTGCTTTCACTAATGAGACACTTTATCACATCACAGCGTCCTTGAGAGACATTTCACCCCCCAGCCGTCCCTCCCTTCATCCATCCATCGCACTCTTTTATTCCCACAGCATCTGTCCACACTCTGCTCTGCTATCTTTCATCCCGGCTCTGACCTGATCACAAACTCTGCCACCTTGATTCACCTCTTCTTCACATCTTTGCCTACCTCTACCTTCTTGCCTTTTCTTAGGAATTAGTCATTAGTCATATCAAAATCTATCCATGTATGCAACATGGTTTTAATTTGCTCTTAATATAAACAAAGAATCCCGTCTCTCCGGAGCAAGACACCGTATAATAAATCATCCCTTGAAGGACACATATATCCAATTATATCATGACATACCGCGTGCGCAGGGCGTGCCAGGCAGCATCAATGTCTGCATAGAGGTTCTTCTCAGAGGGCTTGCCAGTGCTGACACCGTAGCCGGAGTAGTCGTAGGAAAAGATGTTGCAGTTGATGCGAGTGCCGAGGCCGATGTAGAAGCTGCTCATCTGTCCAAGGTCGACTGCGTTACCGTGGGAGAAGAGCACTGTAAATCTGAAAGGATACACAGACAAAAGACAGGTTAGTTAGAGTTATACTTATAGGAAAATATAGCAGTCTATACATAGTTATCAATTATAGGAACTTTGAGACTGATGCCGATACTGATTTTAGAGGATGAAAATGAATTGATAACCGATTTAGTACTTTTTTTGAGCTGGAATTAAAATAGACATTTTTTTGTGGATTGTGTACCGATTTTTTATCTATTTATTTGTTTATTTTTTAACAGGGACAGTGCATGGCTCTCAGCCGTACCAGAATTAGCGACTAGCTAAATTTAATCTGTAGTCCCTGGGCAGGAACAAATCACATCAATCTAACACAAACAAACAGCAACAACAAAGTTTCACACTCTTAAAACACAACACAACACAGGACAACAGCAGGAGTAAAGTCACAGTATTAAGACACAACACAAAACAATGTTAAAATACAACACTAAAGAGACTGCAAAATAGTGAGCTAATGTTTTAGTTTATAGTTGGTAGGTGCATGATTGAGTGGGTTTAAGCCACGGTTTTATTTTAGATTTTAAAACCAACGAATGTGCTGATGTCTCTGATTTCATTTGGTACTGAGTTCCAATAATTAGTGGCTCTTATAGAAAAAGCTGATCAGCCAAACTCAGTACATCTGCGCTGTACTGCACAGTGACCTCTACAGGAGCAGCCAGATTATGAATCACCCTATACACTAAGCTAACATCGGGGAAACACACTAAATTTTCAAAAGTCAAGAGTTTGTGCTTTTGAATGATATTGCAGTGATGATGACTTGATGGCTTTTTGTCTAATACCTTAAGAGTTTGTTTAAAGAGCGTTTGTAGTGGAGCAAGTGCTGTTTTTCCAGTTTGTGACCAACTTGTGATGCAGTATGCAACATGTGAAAAAAATCATAGAGTGCATATATAATTTGGCTGCATCTAGTGGCAGCTCATTTGGAATGTGTCTAAATTTCTTAAATTAAATTTGACAGTGTTCGGAACCGTTTTATGTGTTTCTTAAAAGACAACTGTGAATCAACAATGACTCCCAGATATTTAAAATGTGACACAGTCTGGATTTTTTCACCGTTTACAAAGATATCTGGCTGATTTCCATTTTTTCTTATATAAAAATACATGCATGCAGTTTTACTGACGTTTAGTGTCAGGCAAGACTCTGAGAGCCAGGTGGCAATTTTGGCCATCGCTGCTGTCAACTTGGCTGCCACTTCACATCTGTGCCTATATTTGGATTTCAACTTCAGGACATGCAAGTGGTAGGTCGTTAACATACAAACTAAATAGTAAAGGGCCTAAGACTGAGCCTTGTGGGACACCAACAGAACAGTTAATAAATGATGACATTTTATTCCCAACTCTAGTACATTGTCTTCTCATAGTGAGATAGGATTCCATCCATTTCATTACTTCATCAGTAAAATTTAAATTTGACAACTTTGAAAGAAGAACATTGTGATTCACTGTATCGAAAGCTTTTTTTCAGATCCAAGAAATTAGAATACTGGGGGGGTAGTCCAAGAAAAACTGCTCCTACAGCACTCCCACTATCTAGTTTTGATTTGATTTTTTCAAGGAAATAGAAAGTTGCTATTTTTACCACTCTGCAAATGTACCCAGAGAGCTACATTCTCAAACATAAAACTTTATTAAATTATATAGAACATTGTTATACAATATACAATGTATTACACTGTCAGCCAATTATATTAATGATAACTGAGAGAATGAATAAAATAAATAGCTAAATAAACATCATTACTGTTCAGTGCCAGTTCAATTGCTGACTATTAAAAAAAAAAAAGAATAAAATAATTAATCGCTAGCACCATTTCTAAATCACGCCAAGCAACATTTTCTGCATTATTTATTGTGTAAAAAAGGTTTTATTTGCGGCACATATCGGACAGCATATACAACGATATTGATATGCCTTCGATAGGTCAATATTGGCCGATAATATCTGTCGGGCTCTAAATATATTCTTTAATCCTTCACACAAAAATAAAGCCCTAAAACTGCTTGGAGATCTGAGGGTTACCCTATGTATCCTGGATCTTGGAAAAGATCTAGGATTCCTCAAAAACAGCACTTTGAAATATAACAAATGAAAATCAGCAACTTTAGATGAGGCTTTGTTCAAGCGCTTATGCCACCTCAAATGTTTAGGCACTGGAAATTCTACTGGACTTGAATGATGAACAATAACTTTAAAAACAGACAAGTCCTGCCTGGTAACTCTACACTGAATCAAACCATAAGCAACCTGTTGTTAGGATAAACACAGCGAGGTTACTCTGACTCCGGTCCAAAACTTCTTTGTCTAAAAGTGCTGCATGTTGAAGGATTGGTTTACCACTCTTGTCAAATGACTCTTACTTCTAGACATTTTGTACAACCTGAGAAGCAGGGTATCCACTATAAACGCTGGGTATTCTAGCCCTTGCCTTTTATTCATGAATGCACGTTACGCTCTCATTAGAAATCTGATACTTCTTCTACACATTGACTGTTTTGAAATCCTCCCTCAGTGGTTTTGTTTATGAACCCATATAGCTTGTGGCTTTGCTCGTGGCCTTTCCACTCAGAATGTGGCATAACAATGACTCTGCCATATCAGGTCAGGTTTGGATTCATTCTGGTGTAATACTAGATAGACATTAATACAAGACGCACAGTCTGTAACACAAGCCTGTCCATGTCTTTTTAATTGATTTAGTAAATTAATCAGCAGCAGCACACTGCAGCAGGATGGGAATAAAAGTGAAGTTAAATACTTTTATAGTACATTATCAAATAATACTTTTGCTGCTGGATGAAAGAGGCACAAAGACTATCTATCTACCAATCACTGCCAATAAATTCAGTGACACAAACATACAAGACAAAAAAATGTCCAGACTGACTCACTGGAAACTGATGTCTCGTTCTTGAACATGACAACTTTTGATCATTATCATGAAGCAGGATTACCAAGTGCAGGGCAGCAATGAACTATTATTATCCTTATCGATTTATCTGCAGATTGTTTTTTCGATTGCTGGTTGGTTTACAACATGTCAAAAAATGTCCCAGTCTCTCAAAGTCCAAAGTGAAAAATCTTGTTTTGTCAGTCCAAAACCCAAAGATATTCAGTTTAATGTGATATGAAAGTGAGAAAAGCAGAAAGTAGCATTTTCTGACATTTTGCATGAAAATGACTTTAATTGTCAATAGTTGTTGATTTTTCTTCTGTTGATCAGCCAATTGATAGCGGACTAATCTTAACAGCACGATTAACCCATTGAAGCCTGGAAAGCGGATATGTTGTTTTGTAGTATTTGTATAAGCTTTCAAATACTTTTTGAATTTCATTTCTGTCTGCTACAGAGGCTGAAAAATCTATTATTTAGTAGAAGTGTTGACACTTCTGTTGAATTTCCAGAAAAACTTCAGGTTTTAGGGGCTTATTTTAAAATCGCCCAGAGGTTTTACAGGCGTTTTAGGCCTCAATGGGTTAAGATCGACATTTAAATTCCAACAAACAGGACGGCACGAATGGACAAGAATGTAAAAACAACGATATTTGAAGAATAAAAAGTACACTGTTAAAATAAAGGCAGTTATCGATGAAAAAGCAGGAAGAGACAGACAATCTTTAAGTCAGCTGAGTCAACAGGGACAAAGTGAAGGAAGTTGACCTGGATGTGAGTGGAAGAAGACCGACAAGGAAAGGAGGGTGTGGAAACGCTTCGAAGGAAGTGTGACAGACTGTCAAAAAAAATCAATGACAAAGGTCACACAAAGCTGTGTGACCTTTGTGATAACACCAAACAATCAGTCTCTCAACAGTAACAACTCTGACTCAAAACAGAGGTTTTACCCACCTGGCACTAGGAACACAGCGAATGTACATGCAGCCGACTCGGTTTCCTCGGTTGGACCGCGTCAGGAACACATCCGTCGTGTCCAGCTCTCTCTGCTGGTACTGGAACTCTGCTCGCTCCGTCAGGTGGAGCTTCCATCTCCCCTCCACTGATCCAGCCCCTCCGCTTCCAGCAACTGATGCACCGCTCCGCGCCCGCAGGCTGGAGGTCCCTGTCCCCCCTGGTGCAGGAGGGCCCGCCTCTGGGTCTGGAAGGAAGGTGTAGGTGGGCTCTGGGGGCAGGAAGGCAAGCTTGGCCGCGATGCGGCTGGGGCATGGCGGGCAGCAGAAAAGGCAGCAGAGCTCGCTGAGAGAGAGGCCATTCATCCTTCACTGTGCAGGAGGAAGACAAGAGGATCGCTGTGCTAATGAATCCACATCATCCCAGTGTTAACACAATGACATACTTATTACAGTGTCATGAAAAGGCATTCATTCAAAGTGTGGCAGCAGTGAAGAGGACAATGCTTCTAGAACAAAAAGCTTGTAACATGTAAAGATGATAAGCCATTAGATTCAGAACATGTCATGAATGTTGCCTATACATTGATAATATATTAATCACTTTCATGTTTCATCTAATGTGGTCCTCCACTGAAGAAATTCCTAGTCCACAAATACTTATATAATTTTATCGACTGGATTAATGGACAGACCTGTAAAAATGACTTCCTCCTCAAAGAATAAAGAAAAAGCATCACTTTACATCCTGTGATTAGCAGATATGTGATCATACATTCTTGGAAATTAGTTATTCAGCATGAATAAATTGGATTAGTCAACCACAGGGCTCCACACTAGATTTATCAGGAAATAATGGTTAACATTTGTTGGTTACAACTTCATTTCTTTTGGGGGGTTGTTTTTCAAGGAGATAAACATTTTTTTTTCACTTTCATAAATCTGATGATAATTTTCTTGATTGGTTCATCTTGCTTTGAAATTGTTTGTTGAACAAGAACCCTTTGTTTACTGTGAAATAAGACACAGAAGCAGCAAACCCTCATATTCAGGAGGCTGGAAACAATGAATGTTTAGTATTTTGCCTGAAAAAATCCATAAACAAGCAATTGATTGTCAAAATAGTTGATATATTATTTTTGTGTTGTTTCAGCTCTAATAGCAAATACTTTTGGATGTTCAGTCAATTAAATAAGCACGTTTTAGGGTTGTGGTTAACCATATTGATTATAACAACACTGTTACATCTTGAGCTAATAACGAAAATATTAGCCAATTATGAGAATATTTATTGGATGGAGCACCACATGACGTCACCACAAACATACTATACATGTACATGACATCACCAGTAGACCAACCTGTTGAGCTGAGCAGCCTAGTCTTCGTTAAAGTGAAAAAAAAAAGTTGTGCTGGAACAAAAAAATAAAAGCAGGAAGACTTCCTCCACTTCAGTCAAATGCAAACACAGGATACTGTCTGTAAAGTGTCCTGTCAGCAGAAGGAGGAAAAGCAGTGGAGCCAACCGGCTGACCGGGAAGTGTTATTTACAAAGTATCTGCTGTGTTGTGTGTGTAGTGACTGAAGTCCAGATCACATCCATTTTGTCCTCTTGTGGAGATTTTTGACGAGCCGCCTCAGATACAATGTTGCGTCCCAAATGAACCCTGGGTATTTTAAGAAGGCGAGAACTTTTCTACTTGTTTTTGACAGCGTTTCCAATGTAGCCTTGACCTGCAAAGTGACGCAAACAGCTTCTGGACGCTTTAAATGTATAAACACACACACACACACAGCACGGCCCCCTCCTGTATTAACAAGTAATATTAATCAAGAATAACGACAGCTTCATATGTTACCGGAGAGAGAAGCTGAGCGCGAGCCAGCTAACGCTACGCTGCTTTCAGCTAGCAAGAAGATACAAACACGGCCACTCAGTGGAAACAACGGTCATTCACGGACATCCAGGGTGAAACGCCGTTAAAACGCCGTTTCCGACGTGTGAATCCGTCTCGGTGAGTCCATCCTGGATGCTGCTGGCGTCTCCTCCGCTGAAATAATGGATGTCGTCTTGTCATTTAAATTAATCCGTGGACGTGCGGTGTTTTCCTTCTTCTCTGCCGTTTCACCGCATCCGGAAGCGACAGCTGACAGGATGTGACGTCAGGAGTTTCCATTGGACAATTATGGGAAGCTTGTTATCAGTTTTAATGACGGTGTTGTAAAAGATGACATGTTTGAACTTTATTGTTCATTCAAACCTTTCAAAAGAAAAAAAAACAAGATAAAAAGTACAGTAGCCATTGTGATGAATCACATTTACTTAGTAACTTACTAACTTACAAGTTACTGGTGGCTAGAATGACTATAGATGATTATTAGTCAACCTATTGGAGAAGAAGATGAAATCCTTTATTGGCCTTGGTTATACCAGTATACAACCAAATTTGGAGCGCTGCTCCCTCGTTTAGTACCTTTGAGAGACAAACATTAGTACATAGTCTTATGCATTGCTATATTCAAGATTAAAGGGGGGCATTCAAGTCGACAGGAAAAATTATGTGTAAAACCTGATTTATATACACTATGATGTAAACAGTAAAATAACAAATAACAGCATGGTAAAAGAAAAGTAACAAATAGCAGTGTGAGTAAGTGTAGAACCTCCCCCCAGTATTCTAGTAGAAAACATTTTATATGTTTTTAATACAACATAATGTATCATTATGTACAGGTGCATCTCAATAAATTAGAATATCAGAGAAAAGTTTGTCAGTAATTCAATTCAAAAATTGGAAATAAATCATCATATAGGTTCAATACACACAATGAATGAAACATTTCATGTCTTAATTCATTTAATTTCTTGCAAATGTTGGTCTCTGAAAAGTATGTCCATCTATATGCACTCAATACTTGGTTGGGGCTTTTTGACTCGAACTACTGGAAATGGACTTTTCCATGATATTCCAATGTATTGAGATACACCTGTATGTGTGTAGGCAGGTGAGATAAAACAATACCTTTTGGGAATAAGATCTGACCTAGAAACTACAGACAGATAGGCAGTTTGTTTAACTGATTATTAATAAAGTATTACACTGACCTTCAAAATATTTAATTTTTAAAATTTCTTTATTGTCACATGTTCATTAAAAACATGTCTAGGGGGTCCCCATGAGACCAGAAGCTCCTAAGCATCTGCTTATGTGTCTCTCTCGCTCACACACACACACATACCTTTCCTGTGAGTTCCTGAGGAAGACGCTTTGCTGGCTTTTTTTTACTATGCAGCCCATTCATGACCACAAGAAATAGCCCACCTTACTGCCTCTGGAAACTGACACATCTTTTGCTGTTCTCACTGATTAGACCTCTTTTAAGGTTAAAGGGTCGCATCACCCAAGATTATTCATTCATTCATTCATTACCATTAACCGCTTATCCGCAATCGGGTCGCGGGGGCTGGAGCCTATCCCAGCTGTCATTGGGCGAGAGGCGGGGTACACCCTGGACAGGACGCCAGACTATCGCAGGGCTGACACATAGAGACAGACAATCACACTCTCATTCACACCTACGGGCAATTTAGAGTCACCAATTAAACCTAAGTGCATGTTTTTGGACTGTGGGAGGAAGCCGGAGTACCCGGAGGGAACCCACGCTGACACGGGGAGAACATGCAAACTCCACACAGAAGAGCCGCAGGCGGGAGGCGAACCGGCGACCCTCTAGCTGTGAGGCGAGAGTGCTAACCACTACACCACCGTGTAGCCTCACCCAAGATTACAAGATACATTTTTGTCACTTACCTCACCACTTAACTCAACAGACAGGACAACAAGCAGAGGATCTTGACAGACTCATCATTCTTTAAAATACTTTGATGATACTTTATGTCAAAAAGCTCTTTCTATAATTATGTGGTTCAGGTCATCTCTCTTCTCATGATCATTGCATGGTGAGTTCTAAATATTCACCATTAACGAATGTTTTGTTTTTTCCCCCCACAACATTCAATCACTTCCCAGGAATTGAATGTTAAAATGTGGGGACATGTTATTGGCAGGTTTTGGAGTAATTGTATATGCGATTGATAAAAAAATATATTCTGTGTTTTGTTCTCTTATGTGATGCCAAGAAATGATGGTGACATTATTCTACGTTAGGAATAACAGAAGTTGTTCACTTCATTACAGTTAGAAGGCTTTGTGGCTTTTCCTCTAACAGCATGTATCAGAGCTGAACATTAGCTGCTATTGTGTGGTACCATGTGTGCCTATAGTGTTTTGCTTTGTATATGACAACAATATAAAAGTACAAAGCAGTGGGGCCACAGCATGTTCTCATTAACTGGAGCACGAAAGATGAAGTCATGAAAGCTTGTAACATATACCACAAAAAGTTTTCATACAACTTTTAAGAGAATATTTCCCCAAAACATTAAAATAAATACAAAAGACAAGTGTAATTTAAAATAAACTTTGTGAATTTATTGTTTTATACTTACTCTTACACATCATACAATCCTAAATCTTTAAAGAAAAACAAAATAAAAAGATATCTGGTGGTGTTTCTGGGGGACTGGAGTGCCAAGGGACAAGAACTACAGCTCTGTGAACATTGTAGATTTCATTTGATGTCCCTCAAGCTCATCTTAAAAAGACAGAATGAATCAAGTCATCGTCATTTGTCTTTTACTTCTGCAGTGAAATTGAATTTCAACCAGACTCATCATCACAACTGACAGGTTTATCATTATCATCAATCGAAACCCTCTTGCACGATGACACTCATTATGAAAGGTTGTGCTAAAGACATGATTTAAGACATCAAAACTCTATCGAAGCAACAGAACAGAAGGAAGAAAAATGTTTATGTACTGATAAGATCTAAGTTTAGGTATGGTTGCCCTAATTGCTGGTGCCAAGTCCTTTTTCACAAAACAGTCCAACTGTCCCAAATCACATGTAAGAAAATAGGGCCTCCACCCGAAAACAGAGTCAATATCAGGGCCAACTAGTTTGATAAATGATAATACAGCTGATTATGTGAATTATGGTAGTTTACATTCAAACTGCCCATGTTTATTAAGAAAAAATGGGGTGGGGGGTTGATATGAGCAGTCAATAGAAAACAAGTGCAAACCATGAAATCCTCACAATTTACAAAGCTGAACAATCATCCCAGGTGAGAAGGACTTTTACTCTGAAAGGACAACTGAGCATTCTGGAGGCGAGAAATATTTTGAGAAGGTCATCAAACCAGCAGGTAAGCTTGAATATTCTGAATCAGATATACCTTCGGAAACATCAAACTGCCCAGCTCCCTTGAATATTTAACCTCTTTCTTAATTTCAAGTTTCCATCAGTGGTGATTAAATCAGTCAGGAGCCAAGTTAGATGACCAACTTATTCTGGGTGAACTGTCTGTGTTGGCACGCCAAGTCACAAAGCCATTTTAGACGTCCATCACCCACACAAGGACTTCAACAGAAATTATGATGAAGTCCAATTTTCCTCTCAAGGCGCCAGAATTTAACTAAAGCAAGAAAAAGAGACGGTCATATCCAATACATTCAGCATTGGCCTATTTGAAACATACATACTCAAATTCCTTGCAACTCCTCCAATAGCTCTTTCATAAATATTTAATGATCAAGATCGAGCAACATTTACAAGGGAAGCTTTTGATAATGAAAAGGATGGAACCTCAAATGCCCCTCTGCATCACACAAGGGGCCTTTTTAACTTTGAATATTATCGCTATGCTATGAATAGACTTCAGTAACAGGAGAAAAGCATGGACTGAGATACTGTGTAATTCAGTGAGGATTAATAAAGCTTAAGGGGCTTGTTAACAATCTGACTAATATTGTAGAATAGAAGCCGTTGGCCCACAGAAGATACTCACGGTAGAGCCGAATACTGAACATACCTTAGGCATTACATGGGCAGATGATGTGGTAAATAATAAAAAGGGAAACAAAATGGTGAAACATGATCCGTACCATTTGTGGCACATTCTTTTTTTTTGGATAATTATGAAAAGCACTTTTATACACATAGTACTATTCTTCACCATAGTCCCCCACCTTTATTACCTGGCAAAAATCTACATTAAGATTATACTATATGAATAGGAGCCATATGGTATTTACATTTGGAAAAAAAAATAAAAACTGTAGAGCCCTGTTAACTTGAACCTTAAGGTTCCAGCCATGCATTGTGCTACTGCTGTGTGGCTTTTTAAACATTCCAGCTTCATTTCAAAACTGTGCAGTCGGTTACAAAACGGTAACTCGTATGTTTGACTGCACACATGCAGGTAAAGTTTGATCTTCCTAGAAGAAGCTAGCTAGAGGCGGTCTTCGTAGTAAGGACTTGTCTGAATCGGAGCACATTGTAAAAGCACAGCACGCAGCTCTGTAGCATTGCGACAATTTTTGCTTGAGCTGAGGAGAAGGTGTGTCAATATGTAGAGTCACTGCGACCCCGGGTCAGTTTTCATTCAGCATGTGTCAGTGGTCTGCTGGTGGTTAGAAAAACATGGAGCTTTACTCCATACAACGGAAAAAAGGGCTTTCGAAGAGAACACGCTGCCCCCCTTAAAAAACAACGTCTCATCGATCAGGCAATATCTTCAGCAAGCCTGCTTTAATAGAAACTGCAAATGACCCAGATGCTGAACAAAACTGAATAGGTGTGGCACCTTATGTTGTGCTCTGCAGTTGACACACTTTGTTGTTGTGCTTTGTTTCCAGATCCAAAACTATGGACATTTTACTGCACAATTGTAACTGTAACGGCTTAACTGGACTCTACAACATCATGTCAGAGCTTGTGTATTTTTTATTCAATGGTTATATAATCAAGATGGTAATTACTTAAATATAATCGAAAAGGTTAAGTGCAAATCTTAATGATTTGCTGACACATGCTGCCAATCCTCCAGCAGAGACCAACCAAACGATAAAAAATAAATAGAATGCAATCACACAATTCAAGCTAACTACAATATATTAATATAGATCTTCTGATGTCATACGCTCATTAAAACAGAAAAAAAAAGAAGAAAAAAAAAAGGAAAAAAAAACACAGAATTCAATCACTCAGTTAAGTCAAGGTTCTCAGTTTCCCCTACCCTTGCCCTCCCCGACCTTCCCCCTCCAATAACTGTTCATGCACCCAATATCAGTATGATAAGTCAATATATCAAAGAGAAACGCTTCTGGAAAATGCTGAGACTTGGGAGTTCAACGTATGGTGACCCAGAGAGAAAAGGTTAGAGGAGGTTTGGGGAAAAAATATGCCAATTTGACAAGAAGTTGACATCATTTTCAGTCTGGGAGAAAAAAAAAAATTATATTCCAAAGCCCTTTCAAGGTCTTGCTGATACATGAAATCTCCCGGTTAGGTATTTTTTTTATTTTAAAAACTTGTTAGACCTTCTTATTTGACCTCTGTGTCATTATCAGGCCGTGGCACATTCCTCCACAGCTTACCCCTGTGTCTTTTCAACTTCCTTACAGGGATTGTATAAAAATAAACCCACACGATCCCCCGAGCTGAGAAACAAAAAGGGGTGAAAATCAAATGCCTTCCCTCCCCACAGCAACACTAATGTCTGCCCTGCCCCCACGGCTCTCTCCCCGACTCTCAAGCAAATGTGCACGCATACATACACGCACACACACACACGCACACACACACACGCACGCACACACACACAGGTTCAACCGCAGTCACTAGTGGAGAGAGAGGGAGATGCTCGTAAGGGAAGCATCCGGACAGTGGCTGCAACCTCACCACCCCACCCCGCCCGTCTTAGACTACCATGTACAAATGAAGCCATGATATCAGGTATTTTCATCCAAGTCGCCATTGTTCAAATTCACAAAGTCAGAGAGACTTCTTTTTTGTTTTTTTTTGCACTCAGTCCTCATAACTTCTGAATTTTCTCAGCCACCACGATGGGGTTCTCCTTGCGAATGCGGGCAGCGGCTGCACTCCGGTAATCGTAGGGACAGTCGTGTTTGTCAGAGTAACGGTGAATGGCACAGAACAGGTTGCCGCAGCGACAGTCGAAACCTTTAATAAAGAGAAGCAGAGATGGTCAGACACCAAGGTTATAATAGTTTTGGATTTTTCATTAGTTTTAGTTTTAATTTCGTTGTGATTTTTTGTTTTCAAATTCAGTTAGTTTTAGTTAAGAGTGAGTTTTCTAGTTTTAGTTTAGTTTTTATTTTTTGAAAATGCTTAGTTTTAGTGTTAGTTTTAGTGTTTTTGTAATGGGCTATGTGTTGGGTGCGAGATTCAAAGTGGTCATAATAAATTTTGCCTTTATTTCCTTTGGTTTATCATCTCAGCCCCAATAAGGTTATTAACTGTTTTGAATTTTGGTTGAAGTGTAGACATCCAAGTCTCAGTAAACATATTCACCATGGGTTGCATGTTCAAATAGAAACACTGAATTATGAATGAAAAAAGTTGACAAAAACGAAAACTAAGGACATTTCCACAATCATTTTAGTTAGTTTTAGTTAGTTTTGTAACCACGCAATACAGTTTCAGTTAGTTATCTTTTTTTTAAAAACTCTAGTTTTTATTTTTATTTCAGTTAAAGAAAATGTTTTTTTCAATTCTAGTTTTCGTTATTTTGTTAGTTTTCGTTTACTATAATAACCTTGTCAGACACCATAAAAAAAGCTTTATTATAAACTATATATTTATTATAAATTATCATGTTGGCTCACATGCAACCTGCCCAGCTACAACAACAAAGAACAGAGACGATCGAATAAAACACACAGAGGAAGTGTATCCCTTTTCATACTGCATTTCCACAAAGTTGCCGTAACAAGCTCTGCTGGCATTTCGCCTTAGGACATTTATACAGATTCCACAACAGTGTAATATTTGCGTCCATTCACTTTGCAATCCGGTAGTGTGAAGAGACGGTAGTGCTGTGTAACAGTGACAGTATGTGTACAATAAGCAACGGCAGTGGCGAGTGCATTCAAAACAATAATGGCAGAAGAACTGCATGTTGTGCTGTTTCTCTCTGGAGAGATTCTACATACTCAAGCAACATTGCTCTGCATTTTGCTCAACATGATTCGATTACTGTTGGAGTCATGTGAGCAGTGCGTTTCTGATGATACAGTCCATTTCCTTATTACCCGAGTGTTGGTCGCACAAATAATGTACATCACAAATTTTCTGTTTTGCCGGCTCCACTTGTTTGATCCCTCGAACAGTCTTGCCAATTTAACTGTTACTACCTCCGAAGGCGGTCCAGAGCCGGGATCACTTGGTCCCCCACTGGAAAGTTCATATGCAGGTGAAAGAGAGGTGTCTATATCGCGGCTTGAAAAAAGTCCAAAAGGGGCTTGTGACTTCATTCTCTGGTCAGGATGCAATTACTCCACTATATCTTTACTGCTATATAAATGTTCTGAATGTCGTTTACAGCACCTCTAAGGATTTTGCACAACAACTCATGAATAGAATGTTGTCCAACACAATGCCCTTTATACAGAGAGTTAAACAGGACATGAATAAAGTTTAGCAACTCAGCACAGAATTTGACGAGACCCTGAGGGAACTGCCAAAAAAAAAATCAGCTTGTATTCAGACCTATTTTCACTTTTTTTTGGGGTTAGGGGTGAGGCATACATTAACATTAAATACATTAAATGGTGACTGCAGCCTCCTTTCAGTTAGACCAGTTTGACAAAAAGGTGGAGGGCAGCAGTACACTGTGAAATGCCTCGGACCGTGAAATGCACCACTGACCTGCAGTATGCTGCTCTCTGTACCAAGTGTTGGGTTGCGAAGAAAAAACATTGCACAAACCATGGACTGGGAGTTGGATCTTATTGGGGAATTAAAAGCTTTTTAAAGTTATAGAGATGCTTTTAGGTAGGAGAAGAATTACTAAATTAACATGCTGAATCAAGGAATGGGATTGGAGGACTGGTTTCAAATGGTCCAGACAATAGTATGCATCTGAGATGATCAATTCCTATAATTAACACCCGTGTTTTTTCTTATGGCGGAGTGTTCAGACTGTGTGTTCAGATCATAAAAATGTTAGAATAACGCCGTGGACGCTACTTATTTTTCCCACACAGAAAATCAATGAGATATCAGTGTCAGTGGTAAAATCTTATCAATTCAATATAGATTAGATAATGATGATTATATACAAGTCAAAGCTCAGATAAGACATGGCAGCAATTTAAAAAACTTTCCCAAAATTTTGGAGATGGTATCAGACACTGAATGGCAAGAAGTTTCTGAGCAGCAGCATTAAAATTAAAAGTAAAATGACTGGTGCATGAATATTGTCTCTTTAAAGATTCAAATCATATTCTTATTGATAAGATTTTCATATTGATGGCATTTCTTGCTTCAGATGTATAAGAGGTTTTGTGGCAGTGCTGTGAATTAAAAATAAATAAATAAAAAAAATGTGTGCTATTGTGACACATTATTCAACAAACATATTGGACACTTTACACCATAAAACCAGCAAGACAAATGTAATGAGATGACAACAAGGTATCGATGACATGCAAAAGGTGCGATGCATTTACAGTAAACTACAAACTACTGGTTTGTTACACAAACTGTTGTGAAATTCAAACTGGGTCAGGTTGAGATTTCCAAGTAAGTGGAGAACCCCTGCAAAGCAGGTTCATGACTCATAAATCTCTTCCATTCAGTATGCATGTGTGTGTCATTTTTCTCTTTCTTACCAGTAAGGCCCACTTTCTTCCGGCAAGAAAAGCAGCGGTTCTTTTTCTTATTTTTATCTGGAGTTTGGTCACTATCGGACAAAGCCTGTGCTGCTTCACCCACTGGCTCTGGTGAATTAAAACAAACAGACAAGCACAATGTTCACAAAACAATATATCCATCATTAGCTGAAATATATGCACCTTTACAAGGAAAACGATGTGTTAAACACTAACAGGTAAAATAGTGACACTAACAAGAACCCAAAATTACACATTCAAAAGATATAAAATGAAACACCCCTGCCGAAAAATAGAAAAACACAATATAATATCAAGTTTCATTTGACATTTATCATCAAATATAATTTTAGTCATGATATTGAAAAAAAACTTGATTGCAATTTGTACAATGACACTTTTACTTCATGGTTAAATTTGATACTTTACAGCAGGGGTGTCAAACTCTGGCCCGTGGGCCAAATTTGGCCCACAGTGTAATTTTATTTGGCCCGTGAGCCAATATCAAATTATTATATTATTATTGTACTATAAAAGCTGACCCGCCGGTATTATACGGCGCATTTACCGCTAATACTAGATTTATTATTGTTATTTTATTTTTAAATGCATTAACCTGTTGAAAAACTTTATTTTGATATTTAAATCAGAAGGATGCAAATTGAAAAGAGGCATACGATTTTTATTTAATAAATTAATGACATTGATGTGTTTTTTATTTTAAATTTAATTTTGCATGTCTGCACTATTTAGTTATATATTGTATGTTTATAAGCGTTGCTGGTTCCATATTTAATGTTAAAGCAAAACATGTTTGGTATATATTAAAAGGTTTATTTGTTCAATGTTGGCCCGCGATTTTATTCAAGTTTTAAATTTTGGCCCATTGTGTATTTGAGTTTGACACCCCTGCTTTACAGGATACAGATAATAGCTACAATTAAAAACATCATCCACGCTGTGTTGTTTTTGGGGAGATTTATGGTAAGAGGGTCCCAAGTGCATCCCATGGTTTACATGTTTATTCATACCCATTATAAGTAGTGGCCTCCACAGCGGCAAGTGTGACTCATATTTATATGGATAGTGAGTAGGGACTGCTGATTTCTGTGGTGTTTACCTGAGCTGTTGGAAGTACCCTCCTCTTCCCCCTCGTCAGCCTCCGCTCGATCAGAGTCTACAGCTCCTGAATCCTGGGAGATGCTCATTGCTGTCATCTGTTGAGTTACCGGGCTGGGAGAGCTGGGACTGACATCACAGCAAACAAACAAACAAATACATTTTAGACCATACAGTAATTAACTTCTACATCAGACTGACAACAATTTCTTGGATCCGTTTCAGTAGCTACTGGTGAACTACTGAGAAATGCCTTTGAATAGCTATCATAATCAACTTGACAAGACACAAGCAGCTACAGACAGGCAGGGCATGCAGAAACCGTGACAGTGCATACATATACCACACAGCCAGACTATCCATGACTTCACTATGCAGACAGATCAGGCACAAATCCCTTCTGATTATTCCAAAATTTCATCATGCTGGCATCAAATTACTATTTGGACTTCTCTGTAGACGAATAAACCCATTACTGGGACAAATTATCTAATAACTGGCTTCATTATAATGTGGGTAAGCTGAATTTTTCACAGGATGCTCAGAAATATAGACATGGGGTCTTACAATGCAATAGAGTTGCTGCTCAAAAATGTAATCCTCTAGTCTTCTATCTAATGTTCTTTCTCTGTGCTCTATTGTTTTTGTGCACGTCGTTTCCAGCAAACAACAGTAACATCTATAACAAGATCTAGCACAAAAAGCCAAAATAATAGAACACCAAGACACAGCACCATCTTCAAACACTTTTTTCACCAGTCAGAAAATATATTTGAAAATCCAAATAATTATTTATTGGCACAACTAAAGCAAACCATACAAGAGCCCTTACAAAATGCTTAATTACAGAAAACGAAGTAGGCTTGCGACAATTATTCAGCATTATGCAGCAGTTTTTAAGAACTGGCCCTCCAGCAAGTCTATAAGACACAGAACATTACTCTTAAGCTCTTTCTTCTCAGTGTCAACTGTACCAAAGAGCTCTATGATATGGTTCATTCTGCTGTTGTAAACCATTATAATATAGTGCCTATACTTAAGACCCTCTAAAAATATAAGACTTTGTGAAAATGGCAAAACGAATTATGCACTGGACACAAAAAATAAAGAAATCAAAAGAAAAAAGAAAAGCCACTTTATGCAAGAAAGGTGTAGCAAGAGCTGCTTACAAACGAATATTATATGATTTCACAGATAAAGAGCATGCAGCTTTGTTCACAACCAAAAGAAACCCTGTTACCTCACACAACCTCTATTGGTTAAATGTTAATGTGTGCGATCTAAAGCAGAGATACTGAGTCTCCAAGAAATGCAGTCATTAGTCCAGACAAACCTTGAAGTGACAGACATTATATAAATGCTCAATCAATGTATAAGTGACATTACAGATATAATGCCACCTTTGAATGCTATGAAACATACAGTGCCACAATAAGTTCTGACCTTATATTGTGCTCGACTGACAGCTATTCTACTGCCTCTCTGTAAAATGGAGCTGGAGATGTGTATAAAACATCGCTGTGCATTACTTCTTCAAAGCAGCTGAAAATGTAGTCCTGACTGCCTGGGTCCAGATCAACTCCACCAAGTTCACTGATTCGTCTGGCGCCATGATTTTGAAACAGCGGTTTCTCTGATTAAACAGCATTTGATTCAATGAGCACAGGACTGCCTTTTCCGTGCTGCATGTGTGTTCCAGAACGGGCTCACTAGCCAATGACAACCAAGTTAAACTTGTGCTTACAGCATAGATTCCACCGTAGCATATCCTGTTGCGATTGTAAATGGTGGCTGTTGTTTTTAACGTCACAACCCCCACAAAATGACTTGTTTCATTATCAGAATTTGATCAATTCAGTCCGATTACATTAAGAAAGTCTAGAAGAAGCGCATTACTGAATTATTTCACCATCATTCAAGTTGGTATAAAGGCTAAACCGGAAGCTAGCTGACTCGGCTGGTGGAAGTCTCTAGTAATTGGTTCAGAAAACTAAATCCCACAGCCCCACAGCAATCGGTTAGATTGGAGGCAATGTCAGATTGAAGATGAAAACAGAGTGTAACAAAATGACAATCTGTCTGACATCAGGCAAGTATTGACTTATAGAACTCCAAACAAAAGGCTCAAAGTTATCGGGTTAAGTTAAAAATGTTTGAATGGCCAGAGGATTGTAACATAATACCAGAGAATTGTACCTTGAACAGTAAGATGTGAATACACAGCTTACCATCTCTGATTTCTGCAAAGACAAGCTGTTGTACAAGTACTAATTGAAGGGACTAATGAGGAAACATTAGAACACAATGTGCTGCATCTAGTGATGAACTGATCTATTCATTATTTAGTCAATTAAACAATGTTAACAATGTAATCAAATGTCCAACAGAATGACAAACACCTTGTTCAAGTTAAGAGGCTTTCCAAGTTTTCCAATTACTTTATACAATTACTTTGTTTGTTCAATCAACCTCTTAAAGAAAACACTTAAGAGTTAACACAGGATGTTGCCTTTGTAATTGTATTTGATGAATGAAATCTAAATTACCACTGATTCACAATGATTTATGGTTTGAGGACATCCATCAGTCAACATACCTGGCTGTTTGTTCCTCAGGTGGTGTTCCTGCCACCTCTGTACTGGGCTCTGAGGTTGTACTCTCCACAGTCACACCAGCTGACCCTGGTGATCCTGCCGGTGATGTAGCAGCTGTGTGGGGATAGAACAGTCTGATCGCACGAACAACACAGAACCTGTTGTTTTGGCCCTGAACATCATGGGTGTCTTTCCATTAGTTTCTAAGTACCTCAACATAAGCCATTCAATGCCTGTGTTTGTCTACTATGATCAGATGTGTTTTGATTTCATGTAAAACAACAGATGGAGATGTCACTCTCTTGCTTTCTGATGCCACAGTGTAGGCAGCTACCGCTACCTCTGTTCTCCAACCCCTTTTAGCAAAGTGCCCCCCATGACGGTACAGTTTTTTTGAATGACCCCCTGTTCCAAGTTCTCTCTCTTACCTAACAGACCCATATCCAGCACCCCCCTGGTTTTTATAGGTTATGTCTCTCCCATCTTCCTACCTTTCTCTCCCGGGGGGCTGGATCGCCCCCCTCCCTGTTGTCTCTGCAGGTGTTCCTTGTAGCAGACGGAGCACATGCCGTTGGTGCGGGGGTTACCATAGAAACCGCATCCCATAGTGCAAAGCATTGGCACCTGCGTCTGATTGGTCTCCTGAGCCATGCTCTGACAGAGGGGGTAAGGGGGATGGGAGAGGATATTCCTGAAAATGGGGTTGCAGAAGTTAGTCAAAAATGATTAGCAGGCCCTATTTGATTACATGGTTATTCATGATTTATTTATTTATATTAGCTAAAAGAGTTTGGAGACGGGCATTCGAGCATGAGAGTGGAGACAAAAAATGTAAGTCACTTTGGAAGCTAAGGGGTAATGACCTACTATGTGTAGTTGCAATGAAGGTTTGTCATACCTTCATCCACTAAACTTAAGTACATCACCACCATCAGAGGGAAATAAAGTGCTGTTCTGGCACTAAAGCAAAACTAGACTTTGTCACACTTAACTAGAGCTGGATAGTTAATACTAATTTGAAAAAAATCGCAATATGGACCAGTAATATCCAAATGGCAGGAAGCTTAATATTTTTTCAAGGCAAAATGTTTTAAAAGACCATTATCAATTAAGTACTGTAGCCTACAGATGTTATGCTACAGAAGTAAGAAAAAATATTTGTTTGGCGTAAAAAAAATAAAAATGACCATCTCCTCTTGATTCATATAGCAATTTCCACATCAGTCAAAGTAAATGCAATTCAATATTTTTTCCAAATCGTTGAGCCCTACCACCAATAGAGTGGAGAAAGTACAGTTCTACCTCTGAAGCATAACAAGACTTTGTCACACTCAACTGATGATTTTGTCTAAATTATCTTTCTAAATGAATGTAAAAGTGACAATCAATTTCAGAGATCAATGGCAAAATTCGACATTGAATAAATACAAGTGATCACTGACTAATCCTTCTGCAACAACTGAGGCAATGCACCAAGAGTTAGAAAAGTAACACACTGTGGAATTGTCACAAAAACTAGGTGAAAAGCTGTGCACATCAATGAAAACAAAGGGCACAAAGAGACGTGCTCAGTTCCACTGCAAAAGGCAAGTTACAGTCTGCGAAAACACAAGCTAGCTCTGCTAGTTTATGCTTTCTTCCACCGCACAGCAAGATGTTTTGGTCAGGATAAAGTTAACAAAAAGGAAACAAAAGCTTAAGATATGTCGACACATAAGCACCCAGAGAAATTTAACGAAACCCTAACATTAACCAATTGCCTGGCAAACGCTCAGTGCTCAGTCTAGCTAAACAACTTACAGCTGACTGTCCCCAGTTTGAGTTTGTCCGCAGCACAAAACAATCGGCGTCCTATGCTTGCATAGCTCAAAGCAAACACTGTAACATTAGCAAACAGCCTCGGTGGACTGTTTTGTCTGTCTGACACTGGATACCAATGCAAAGAGAAGGACAAAACTTCCTCACTAGCTTCCCATTGTGATGAAAATCGAGAAAATAAAAAAGTACAGCGTCCTTAGCGACGGACCGTAAACAAATCTTGTGTTTTAAATCGAATAAACGCTAGTGTTAGCAGGCTAACGTTAGCCGAACCGCTAGCATAATCAGCCAGCCCAAAAAAACAGAGCGCTTCCCGACAGTGTCCTAGCTGGTTTAAAATGGGCTACGCACAGCGGGAGTCTCTCATAGCGGTCTAGGGTGAAGACAGTACCTGGAAGTCAAGGTACCGGGGCTCGCGACGACCTTCAGGTGCAGATTGGTACAGGTTGTGTCCCCAGCAGAGCGCGCGGCCTCCTACCCAGCGCTAGCTCGCGACATTCGAAACAACGACCATGACGTCATCCCCAGCATTGATTCAGCCTTCAGTCAGTCGGGCCAACATAGCAAAGTCCAACACCCCAACACACACACACCAACACTACAACAACACTCTGAAATATTTACCTGCTGGATATATAATCAATAATAAGGTTAAAGAAGTATCTTTTAAGATAACTCACAGAATTTACCCATCTAAAGTTTTTTTTTTTTTTTTTTTTTTTACAACAATTTAAGAAAGACAGACTTAAATTTCTCTTTCTGTGAAGGACACCCTGAAAAGATGTTTTTCATTTATTTTGGTCTTGTCTTTCCTCAACTAAATTATGGGAAGATGTTTGTAACCTGATTTCTTTTTCAATTGAACCTCATTTGTCCCTGTGCTTTGAATCTTTTGCAAAAGAAAAACAATCTCATGATACAGTTAGCCAAATGGCATATCCATAAATGTTGTTACGTTAATCAAAAACCTCTCTTTCTTGTCTTTGAGAATGAAACCAAACAATATATTAAGTCTATTAAGAAATCTACCAACATGAAAGCTATAAAAAAACTGAATTTATGTACACTTTACAATGATTTCAAATGGAAGTTTGCCTCTTTATTGTTGAAACCCCCTGACGGCGTTTTGTTGGTGTAATGTCTTGTATTGCACCATGTTGCTTTAATAAAGTGTAAAAAAACCCAAAAACAATACTCTGGAATAACACTGGTTTTATTCAAGCAAGACACCAACACTGGGCTGTGTCAATTTTTTTTTATTGTTATTGACATGTCAGCTCATTGCCAGTTCATTAGCTGCGTCCATAAACCCATCAAGGTTCAGGCAGGAAATACTGAAATTAGACATCTAAATCTAAAAACAAATGAACACACTGAACTTTACATTTCATTAAACGGACCACCCCAAAATAACAAAATAGATATTTCTGTCAAAAATGGTATGAATCAGGGATGGGCAACTGGAGGCCTGGGGGCCACATAGGGCCCGCACCCTCACTTGAAGTGGCCCTCAGTACAACTACATGCATTTGAGCATGAAATCTTAAAAGTGCAGTGTAAAAATGCAAGTGTTTTTTTTTTTAATTTGCTTTAAACTTTTTGCATTCCTATCTATACTGTCATACATGCATTTGAGCATGAAATATGTTAAATTACTGCACTGTTAACATATCGGAAATTGCAGTTTCATCATATTTGTTAAGAGTACGGTCCTGTATGTGGCCCTGTGGTAGTGTCAGCGAAAAATTGTGGCTCCCTCCAGCATTTAAGTTGCCCATCCCTGATATGAATATATGTATGTATATGTTTATGCATAGTATATATGTGTATTACTCACCATATATACACCGGACCAATCATCCACTACTTGTATATATTGCTTTTTCATAATTATTTGTATATATGTACATTTCTGTTTATTGTTTATTTGTGCACCTTTTCTTGAACTTATTGATCTGTTTATCCTGTGTTTAACTGTTTGTCTTGTCAAATTTGTCAAATGTCAAATTCCTTGTATGTTGTGGTGTTCAACTATACTATACTAGTAAGAAAATAGCTTCTGCATGAAGCTACGTATAGAATAAAAAGTCTGTGGATTATCTTGAATAACGGGGTCATGATTTCAGGAATGAGACACTGCTGTTGTGTTTTTCAGAGCTTTGAGCACCACAAGTGAAATGCCATTCAGTCCAATTATATTTGAGAATACAGATACAGATGACTGATATTATCAACTCTCAGGAACTCACATCTAAACAATCTAGATTGATGAATTAACCTTAGGAGGGAAAATATGTATGTTTTGTTTCTGGGGTGAAGTGTTCCATTAAATTCACATGCTTTTGTTCTTTTCACACGAAATGGAATTTAGGGCATTAAGGTGATCTTGATGTTGACAGGCAATATAAATTCGGCTTAGTTCTGGGAATGCTTTGAATTCTTTTCAGGCACAAACAAGTTTTTCCAACCCTAGTATGGGTTTCAACATATGTAAAAATACTTTTATCTGTTAGGATAAATCATAGTGCATACTTGTACATTCTGTACGACCACAAATCAGACTTTGTAGTTATGATTAAACTACATTATCTTCTACATCACAAATGTAGTGTTACTTTAAAAAAATTAGCGCATCATGAAGAAAAACATGACTGCACAAATGTAAGGCCTCTTTTGTTAAAGCAAGCAGATATGGTTTTTTTAAGTGGTCCAGCTACAGTAACAGTCACCTGTCACCATGTTGATTAACTCATGGAGAAACACTAAAAAGTCTAGTTGCTCTGCTCCATCGCCACATCTCCCTCTGCCTTCTCAGTCAGCTGTGGGGCAAAAGGTCCCACCAGCCAGTTGAGTGGTGTGTTGTTTAGTAGATAATCCACAACACCATCCAGAGACTGTTGAACCTGGGAACAAGCACAAACTAATGTCACTTTCAACAATATCATGTGACCATAATCACAACAAACACTTTATTAAAAATATGCTAATATTATTGTGGATGAGAAATACTGAGGTTATATGTGTATATTACTAAATACAACATAAGCTCAACTGTCCTAGTTTTCATAAATGCATATGAATGAGCAAACACCCCTGGTGGATATTTGTTTATGAAAAACTTTGCCGGCATTTCCTGTTTAATTCCTGTCCAATCAGATTTTGTGAGTTTTTAGTAGTCAAGCACCAATATACACTACCGGTCAAAAGTTTTAGAACACCCCAATTTTTCCAGTTTTTTATTGAAATTCAAGCAGTTCAAGTCAAATGAACAGCTTGAAAGGGTACAAAGGTAAGTGGTGAACTGCCAGAGGTAAATAAAAAAAGGTAAGGTTAACCAAAACTGAAAAATAATGTACATTTCAGAATTATACAAGTAGGCCTTTTTCAGGGAACAAGAAATGGATTAACAACTTAACTCTATGGAGTCTCGGGCTATTTTGTCCATTTTTGAATTCTTTTCATGTCTTTGTAAGTCATTTTGTGGCTTTTTGGTCATTTTGTGCCTTTTGGTGTCTTTTTTTGTCATTTTGTGTCTTTTTTTGGTCATTTTCTGTCTTTTTTTAGTCCTTTAGTCCAACATAAAATGTGATTTTGAATCTTTTTTTAACTTTCAAAACACTATCATGCTCAATAAAGAATTTTAAATGTTGCAAATGTGCATTAATTTCAGAGTACACTGAGACATTAAACTGCATCATTTTCAATTAAATTCTGGAAAAGTTGGTGTGTTCTAAAACTTTTGACCAGTAGTGTATAAGGTAATATATATTGAAAAGTGATGGCATTGGAGAAAGAAAATACAACTTCAAGCACTGCGCTATTATTAGCTATGCTGATGTAGCAAAACAAAACACTGCGGTAAGGACAACGTGGTGCAATTAGTACTTGGATCAGGTGATGGCGGCTCCGCTCCAGAAGGAGGGGCGTGATGGTGCTGGTGTTCCCCAGAGAGGAGTACAGTTCTTCAGCTGACCGCCTTGCGCTGGTGAGCTGGTCCTGGACTGTACCCGGCAGACCCTGAGCAGTTGAGACCACATTGGTTGCTGCTGATCTCAGCTGGTCACTCAGACCATGCACCATGGAGAGGACTCGCCCTTCCAGCTGCTGTGAACAGAAAGATGAAATAAAAGTAGAGATAGATGATAAGCATTAGCATATTATATAATATAGATGGAACATATCCATTCCTCCCAATTCTCTGGCCTTCCTTACACCTAGATAGCTTCTCCATACCATCCCAGTCCTGATGAAACAATGTAAAATCACTCCTATCGCACATGAATCTCTGGGATCAATACAATACAATGTCAGCTTCTAAAATACAAGTCAGATTAATTGGTAATTTCAGGATTCCTGTTTTTTTCTCTCATCCCCACCATGCTGTAAGATTTCTTTCATTTGTTCATGTGTTATTGCAAGTCGCTTTAGAGCAGGGGTGTCAATCTCTGGCCCGCGGGCCAAATTTGGCCCGCAGTGTAATTTTATTTGACCCGCAAGGCAATACCAAATTATTATATAATTATTGTACTATAAAAGCTGACCTGCCGGTATTATACGGCGCATTTACCGCTAATACTTGATTTATTATTGTTATTTTATTTTTAAATGTATTAACCTGTTGAAAAACTTTATTTTGATATTTAAATCAGAAGGATGCAAATAGAAAAGAGGCATACAATTTTTATTTAATTTTTATTTAATAAATTAATGACATTGATGTGTTTTTTATTTGAAATTTGATTTTGCATGTCTGCACTATTTAGTTATATATTGTATGTTTATAAGCGTTGCTGGTTCCATATTTAATGTTAAAGCAAAACATGTTTGGTATATATTAAAAGGTTTATTTGTTCAATGTTGGCACGCGATTTTATTCAAGTTTTAAATTTTGGCCCATTGTGTATTTGAGTTTGACACCCCTGCTTTAGAGTATACATGCTGTACAGTATATACACTGTAAATGCTGTCAAATGCAAAAATAATCTGGTTAGAAACCATTTAGTCAATTCCCAAATGCTTCAGCCCTGACCTCGGCTTCATCTCTGCTCCCATCTGGCTGGGACTCGGTCTGTCCAGCTCCAGCCTGCTTCTGCTGCCACTCTGTCCAACGCTGCTGCAGCTGCTCTGAGGCTCCTCCTATCTGGTTACTGGCGGTACCCAGACTGGTACGGGCCTTCTCCAGCAGGTCCAGCGTACTGGTAATCTGAGCCACTGTAGTATAGGTGGCATCCCTGGCATGCCGTGCTCGGACCAGGGACTGCTGTAGGGCTCTCTCCTGTACTTTGGCAGAGAGTTTCCCCAAGCGGACAAAGTAGCTGGGGCTGGGCGCCGGGGTCGTCACCTCACTGGGGGCAGGTTCAGCCACAGCAGCTGAGAGAGAATCATTTACATTTACATTTAGTCATTTAGCAGACGCTTTTATCCAAAGCGACTTACAGGAAGAGTAAAAAGCAAACAATCAAGGTATAGTGCAATAAGAGCTATTAGTGCTAGTGACAATTCTTTGAGGAGTAGACTTATGTGGTCTAGGAGAGAAGATGCTCTCTGAAGGTCTTCAGGAGTTTTTTTAAAGGTAGAGAGGGACGCCCCTGCTCTGGTAGGAACTGGTAGTGTGTTCCACCAGCGGGGAACAAGAAGTGCAAAGAGTCTGGATTGCCTTGGACCAACGGGGGGCAGAGCCAGGCGCCGTTCATTGGAAGAGCGCAACGGTCGTGAGGTAGCATATGTCTGAATCAGGGCGTTCAAGTAGGTAGGAGCAGTACCGGAGACAACTTTGTAGGCCAGCATTAGAGATTTGAAGGGAAAAAAAAAATAAAAAATAAAAAATAATAACAATATTATTGAATAATATTAATTTCATGTCATATCAAATCATACATATTCAAAGTGTATGTTTTATGTTGTAGAAATTAGATTAAATAATTAAGGTCTCCTTTTGTCTTTTAGTTTTAACTGCAATGTCAAGAAGAAATTCACTGAAGAAATTCAGAATATGTACATCCTTCATGGCACGGGCTGGTGGTGTTGTTATTAGTGATGGATGGAGGCACAATTGGCTCCCTCCCACTGTGCTAACCGGTGCATCTGTTCCAAATCGGGCTACTTGACTCTGACAGAGTTAAAGCATCTGTTCAGGACAGAGACAAAAAGACTTGAGAGCCACCTAACTCCCCTCAGCCATCAGTCTGGGGGAAGCTATGGGATATGCAGAGTCTTCTCACTGTATCCTTTTGCCTTTGTTAAAAGCTCCAGTAACCACTGAACAAATCCAAAATCCCACAAGTACTGCCATTATGGGCACTTTGCTACTGCCGATGAAAACGGTTGCTATTGCATATTTTTCATATCCAGAATCAGTGAAAAAGATGGCCTCTCGAGTATTACTGCTATATTGGAGTATGGCAGGTTGTCATCATAACATGACATCATTGTAGCAGGTGTCAAAGCTGTGAGTGTTGGAAATTGTCTGTGCTTTATGGGCCAAGTTAACAGAGGGGAAGTTAGCTGGGATGTCCTGCCTACGTCTCTATGAATAGCATCAACCATTCATGTGTTCTGATCCAGTCACGGTGGTAGAATATAACACTTTTATCACTTCCCCACATCACCTGGTGTTGCGTTTATAACAGTAATTCATTTGGACAGCCTCATCAAATTTGCTCTTTGATCAATAGATCAGTAAAGCAAGGACAGTGCTGGCCACTGACTCTCATAGTGAATGGCAAATGCCATCATTTACCCATATTAATTATGGAATTAATTAAGTTTCTGTGAATGGCAGTAATGCAAGCAACAATTGATTTTGTAAGAATTTAAACTTGGATGAATGTAAGGGACAATTGTTGTGCTTAAACTTTAAAATATTCCTTATTAAAGCAGAACCTCAGTCATATTAATGCTGAACTGAAAGTAGATGGGGATACCACATCTATGTTCTTTTAATATGCCAAAGTGGAACTACAGTAAATACAATTTATTCTATTTTATATATTTTTAAGTATAAAGAAAAACAAAAAAAATAACCAACTTTTGATTTTGTAAGAAATTAAACTTGGATGAATGTAAGGGACAATTGTTGTGCTTAAACTTTAAAATATTCCCTATTAAAGCAGAACCTCAGTCATATTAATGCTGAACTGAAAGTAGATGAGGATACCACATATGTTCTTTTAATATGCCAATGTGGAACTACAGCAAATACAATTTATTCTATTTTATATATTTTTAAGTATAAAGAAAAACAAAAAAAATAACCAACTTTTTCCCACTTTGATTGGCAGAACTGAGTTTGGTTAAGCCCTAAATTTGAAGCCCTAATTTTTTTTTATCATCTTATCAGTTTTAGAGTAAAAGTGGGGAAAAAGTAGCACATCTATTTACATTCATCTGTGATACACTCTTAACAAACTGGCCACTCGTTGTTCAGAATTAATTAATTCCAACTACAGCCTTGTTTCAGCTTCATTTGATCCAACTGTCAAAACACACCTCAGCAGCAGCCATATGGGTTTGTCACCTCCCCTGGTTTTTATGGACTCATTATGCTTTCCACATGTAGGAGAGCTACTGACCCAGCTCCCTCTCAGTGAGTGGTAGGTTCTGGTCAACCCAGTCCTCGGATCGGCTCAGGGCCAGGCCCATCCCACTGCTGACCATCTGGCCCATCCTGGTGCTCATGGCAGTCATGATGCCTCCACTGACCGCTGCCCGGGTCAGCTCGACGCCGCCCATCATAGCCCCCATTACGGCATCTTTGGCCCCCGCCACCGACTGGTACACCATGCCCACAGTGTCCGACACCACCTGAGGAGGAAGAAAGAGCAGATTATGAGTCATGCTAGGAGAGTAATGGAGGTGCTTTTATGTATTTGAGGCAACTTGGCGTGCAGGCAGCAGTTCACAGTAAGGTGAGGATACTTCGGAGTGTTTTATCCCATTTTTTTTTAAATTATCTTTTTTATTGATTCCACATATCAACATTCCAACGACATTTTACATGTGCTGTACAATTTTCCAACATTAGTAGAATATTCACATACTTCTCCACCACAGAGCAGAGACATAGTTTGACACAAATTATCAAGTAACGTTACAGTAGAAGTAAAATTAAACCTTTTTCCACTATCCTTGTTTTCATACCTCTCTTGCATCGTCCCTTTTTCTCCCGTTGGAGGGTAAACATATCAAATAAACATATGAACAATGAACAAATTTGTAGCCTGAACCAAGGGGGTCAATAATCTACAATACACAGTGCCCTTACTGTACAAAGTCTGCTCTCAATGGACACACAAAATCAACCCAGTTTTTCCAGTATATTATAAAAGTATCTGTTTTTAGTCTAGTTGAGAAAGTCAGTTTCTCCATTCTATATATATCCAGCATTACCCCTAACCAATCCTCTATTTTTGGTGCATCTGTTTTTAGCCATTTTCTGGTGATGGCCTTTTTAGCCGCCACCAACATTATTCGAAATATGTATTTTTGTCCTGACCTTGTAATCTCCTGGTTCTCTTTTCCCAAATATAAGACTTCAAATGTAAGTGGGAGTTGCACTTTCAGAATTTTTGTTTTATCCCATTTATACCACCGACACATAAAAGGAAAAAGAGACTGTGGTCAAATCAGCTTTCTTTTCAGAGCGTGTTTATATTTAGTTTAAACCCTGGCTTAGTTATATTTACTAAGGTGTAACAGTAACTGTTCACATGTTGTAAAGTGTAAACCTTGTTGCTATGGTTACCTGGAGTGTAATACAACTTATTATTAAGGCCACATAATGACCAGAGGGATGTCTGATGTGTCTTGATACATGAATGTGCAATTTATCACGTTTTAGTATGGCCTTTTCCTTTGTAAAGCAACCTAGTGGAATAAAGGGTTACATTATAGTTGACAGGGTCCCCACACCTTCTTAAAGATAAAATTCAAGGAGTTTTCAAGGACGTTTAAGGCCCAATTCCCTTAAACTCAAGGACTCAAGTTTAAGACATGGATCAATGGCAATTACTGTTACAACACTGAGAAATTTGATAATGAGAACTAATCGGCTTTACAGAGTCTCACAGACAAAAATTAAAGATAGAGAGGCTTAAAGTTTGAACACTTGTCAATTTTGCTGGGTTACGTGCATGACTAAAAAAATCTAATCAAATAAAAAACATTTCCTTTCTATTCTTGCTCAAGACATATAAATTCCAGCACTTTCAAAAACCTTTGCCTATTCATGGCTATTTAAAAAAACCTTTCATGGGCTTGAATTTCTTCCCTGAAATGATAAACCTTCAAGCATTTCAAGGACCTGTGGGAACCATGAATTAATAATTTTAATTGAACAGTGAATAGGAATTTAAATGCATTATTTCGGACCTTGTCTGCTGGTTGGTGAAGGATAGGCAGCGTCTCTTCCATCTTATCCAGACCTTTCAAGGCATACTCATTCACTGTAGCAACTGAAAAAAGTGCACAACAGAAATTCACAATAATTTAAGAGGACTATTGCTTTGAAAATGAAAAGAATCCTCTGTGAACTCAATCAGCAGGAAGTAACAAACACAGTAATTGTTTAATGTTTACAGTAAAGTAAGAATTTAAAGGGTTCTAGGGATTAAAATAATGTTTACCTACAGTAAACGACCTGGAAATTTTGTTTTCAGAAGGAGAAGAAACCTATTTTTATCCTTGTTGAATTCCAGCCCGAGGTAACAAGAGGACCTGACACCGGTTTCACACCTTTAATGTGCAACACGCTTGCAATATTCTTTTATAGTACACCATCATTGCATATATATTACATCATATTTTGCACAGAGAGAAAAACTCACGCTGTGGTTCTATAATGTCCAAAAGAGGCTTGGACCCTGTCGTGGCAGCTGCTCCCAGGGTTCGGACCCCACTCTCTGCTGCATCCATCACTCCCTTCAGCAAGGGCACGCTGTCTTTGGTGCTGCTGTAGGCGCTGGAAACCACCCCGCAAGCTGAACTGACCAGAGGCAAATTGCTCACTCTGGAAACAACATTCTAGGACAAAAAAAACAACCATAACTGACATTGACAAGACATAAAAAAAGTGAAATATATATATATTTTCTGTGTTAAGTAGAGCTCTGTTCAGTGCAGGGTTTAAAGGAACACTCCACCGTTTTTTTCATATTAAAACATGTTATTCGGTCAAGTAAGACGAGTTGATACAGACCTCTTGCGTCTCAATGCGTGCACTCAATCGCCCTGGTGCGCGGCGCCACTTGGCTAGCACTTAGCTTAGCCCAGTTCATTCATTAGGATCCAAACAGATGGACAGTTAGAAGCGACCAAACTCCTCCACGTTTTCCCTATTTAAATACAGCTACACGAGTAGTTAAACGACCAAGTATGGCGACACAAAATAAAACGTGGCGCTTTTCTAAGCGGATAAAAAGGATAACTATAATGTATGGTGGAATAGCACTTGGGAGCACTTCGACTCGGCGCAGTAATATCATCACTCCTGAGGGGAGAAGATTTTTCAGGAGTGATGATATTACTGCGCCGAGTCGAAGTGCTCCCAAGTGCTATTCTGTATTAAATAGGGAAAACGTGGAGGAGTTTGGTCGCTTCTAACTGTCCATCTGTTTGGATCCTAATGAATGAACTGGGCTAAGCTAAGTGCTAGCCAAGTGGCGCCGCGCGCCAGGGCGATTGAGTGCACGCATTGAGACGCAAGAGGTCTGTATCAACTCGTCTTACTTGACCGAATAACATGTTTTAATATGAAAAAACGGTGGAATGTTCCTTTAAGTAGAGCTCTGTTCAGTGCAGGGTTTAAGTATTATGTTAGGGATAATGATTGATTCCACAGAGTTGCTTATCAAGCGTCAAATGAGTTCATAATATGCCCTGGTATTGTAATACGTGTCATTTTGGGTCACTGTTCTCCTCACCTGCTGGTCTCCATTAGCTGGTTCTGCTGCTGCGGCTCCAGTCTCATTAGTCTTCCCACTGTCTGCCATTGTGACTGCTGGATTCAATCTCTGACATGGAATATAGAGTGTCAGATACAGAGATTCACCTCACATGCTCGGTATGCATGATGAAATACATCTCTGATATTCTTTCTTTAAGTGGCTGATATACTTTATCTTGCAGAGGAGAAATGTCTTAAGAATTTAGAAACGGGGTGGCACGGTCAGGTTTGAACCCACTAAAGTTTGCATGTTTTATGACTCCAAAGACTTGCAGATTTTAACATTTAACTCTGAACAGCCGTGGGTGTGAAGGGTTGTCTGTGTCTATGTGTCAGCCCTGTGATAGCTGTCCAGGGTGGAGCCGCCTCTCGCCTAATGTCAGCTGGGATCGGCTCCAGCCCTTCCAACGATCCTAAGCAGTTACAGATAATAAATGGATGGATGGATGGATTTGGAAATGGAATCGCTGTCCTGTCAGACGGTTTAAGAATATGGGCAGAAAGTCAACTCAACCATGTTAAATTCATTTGTCAACACCATGATGCAACAAGGATGAAACTGCTCTTATAAATATAATGGTGCAGCCAAGCAAACACTGTAGTCTCTACACTATGTCAAGGTTGAAAGTGGGGAAAAAAAGAAAGGACGATGACACATGGAGTTTAGTTTATTCTTGTTTAATTACCACAGCTTTATTTTGAATTTTAAAAACTACAGTATATAGCATCTATGAATAATAAAGTCTTACCATTAGAGGCTGGCCAACTTTCTCTTTAAAAGTGGGATTAATGAGGATCAATGTGTAGGATAAGCATATCGAAGTGTTACATTTAAAGACATAAATCATGCATAATGAGCATCATACAGCATTGGGCCAATAATGCCCTATTTAAATGGCTGTGATTAATATTTATGCAAATGAACCACATTTTTAAGGAGCTAAAGATGTCAGAAAATGCACCAATCTTTGTGCACGCATCAGAACTGGTGAGGAGTTTAATATTTGGGTCTTGTGCAAAATTTGTTAACATTTTACACATATCTTGCCCAGACTTTAAATAAACTCTCTGAAGCCATACCCTAAACCCAAGAGGAAGTCCGTCATTTTGAATTTACTGTGAAATTTTATTGTTGTTGTGTTGGTTTTTTTTTCCATTTCCAGGCTCTGTACTTTAATGCAGTAGTTCTCAACCTTTTTGAGTTGCGACCCCCAATTTAACATGCATGTTGTCTGCGACCCCCGCTCACTGAACACAATCTCACATGCACAGTTCAGGTCACCCAAAAAAGAAACAAAATGACCAAAAAAAGGAAACAAAATGACCAAAAAACCCACAAAATGACCAAAAAAAAGACACAAATTGACCAAAAAAGACACAAAATAACCAAAAAAAGACACAAAATGACCCAAAAAAGAAACAAAATTACCAAAAAAAGACACAAAATGATCAAAAAAAAGACACAAAATGACCAAAAAAAGACACAAAATGACAAAAAAAAGACACAAAATGACCAAAAAAGACACAAAATGATAAAAAAAAAAGACACAAAATGACCAAAAAAAGACACACCATGACCAAAAAAGACATGAAGTGACCAAAAAGACTAAAACACATTAACACATGAACACTTTAACACAGTGGAGACAGAGCTGACTTCCAAAATGATTTGGCGACCCCCAGAAATCATCTCGCGACCCCAATTGGGGTCCCGACCCCAAGGTTGAGAATAGCTGCTTTAATGACCTCCTCCTAGAGATTAAACCCATTCACCTTCAGATTTGGTCCGTATAATCTAAATACCTTCACAATGGAAAAGTTGTTTAATGTTGCGATTATATAGAACTGTTTCTAAGGTGTGGCAGCCAATTTGAAAATTTCTCCATAAAACAGGAAGTTGTTGTAACTTTCCAATCTGGCCCAAATTTCATATGCTTGACATGAGTCCAGGTCTGAGCACATCCACGTGCCATTACTGAAGTAGGCTTTGTGTAACAAACATCATTCGATTTACATTATTTTTACTTTGCATCCTAAGAAAGTCACAAGATTTATTTGGTTAATACTTTAACTCATTAGAATGTCTACAGTATCCTTATTAAATTCTAGTTTCTCAAGGTGATGCTGATTGCTACAACAAAAGAAATAGAGACATGATGAATTATGAGAGAGAATTCTGGGGATCCAGAATGTAAAATTATGGATTAGAGTCACAAGAAAAACCATGAATAATGATAAGAACTATTAGGACTAGCAGGCGCTAATGTTGGAGATTGATTGTTCACAAGCTCATATGAAGGCATGCAGGCAAAATGGACCTCAATATCATTTATATCATTTGGAAATTATTAAATGAAACACTGAGTAATACTGGAAGTCTACTATTGTAAAATATTGCTTTAAATAAAAACTGGGCCAAAGGAATTACTCAAGTGAAATATTGCTTTAAGTGAAAACTACCCTCTTCTATTAATACAGTGAGTTATCACCTTGAATAAAAACTAAATCTATTACTTAATTGGGTGTCAGAAAAGGGTCAAATAAACCCAAAATTAATTCAGTCAATTGTCCAATTATATCAGTTTCTATTCTTCTTGAAGTAAGGCGGAGAAAATGTGTGTCGATTTTAAATCAGCATACTAAGTATGTGTCTAAATGTGTCTTAGAGTGGCTGATATGGATGAAATCTTCTATCATGGTTTACTCATAGTTTGCAAGACTGCAACTAACAATCATCTTTATTATTAATCAATCTGCTGATAATTTTCTCTTAATTCTTAATGAATCAAAAAAACAAGTCCATATAATGTCATGACAAAGTGAAAAATGGTTTCCGAGAGTCCAAAAGGGACTCTTCAAATTGCTAATGTTAACACTGGAAACAGCCACCAGTGTGTTGTTTAGGTGCTCAGATTAATAAAATACAACACATGTTGTTTCCACATTACAGCTTAAATGTCACGAAGTCGGAGCGTCTTACCAAATCAGGAAATGTTTGCAATGACTTCATAATCATGAGGCGATGAATTCAGATGAAGAGAATGTGAAAAATCCTTTATAACAGGGTTGGATTGGCCAGCAGGCAGCAGGTATTATCAGAAACCAGCTGCTATAACTACGACAACAACGGCTTCAGTTGAAAGTTGCCAGTTAATAGGGTCACTTGTTAATCCGAAACTTTGCGAACAGTGGCGGTCCTACACAGGGGCCTCCAGGGGCCACTGCCCCTGTGAAGAAGCCTTTGGCCCCTGCTGTGGCCCCTGTGTCAAATTGTTCAAACAATATCTCATTGTACACAAAAGGAACCCAGAATGTGAACATTGTATAATAGTTTAACTCTATGGAGTCTTATTGGGCTATTTTGTCCATTTTTGAATCCTTTTCATGTCTTTACGAGTCCTTCCGTAAGTCATTTTGTGGCTTTTTTTGGTCATTTATGTCTTTTTTGTGTCTTTTTTTGGTAATTTTGTGTCTGTTGTTGTGTCTTTTATAGTTATTTTGTGCCTTTTTTGTCATTTTGTGTCTTTTCTGTCATTGGTGTCATTTATGTGTTTTTTTCTGTGTCTGTTTTAGTTATTTTGGTTATTTTTGTCATTTTGTGTCTTTTTTGGTCATTTTTATGTCTTTTTCAAGACATTCAAAGATTTTGAATGCTTAAATAGCATCTTTGCCATTTTTTAATGTGCTAATGTGCCCCTCTGATTAAACACTGGCCCCTCCTTGGCCCCCACAGTAAAATTGGTCTAAAACCGCCACTGTTTGCGAATTCTGATGTCATATAATAACAAATAACCTATAGGACCGTACAAGAAGCATGTCAATGCACCACTGGCCTTGGCAGAGGTCTGCTCTCTCAGAGTGCCATTCTCATTTAATCTGCAATTATTGTTTGAGAAAAAAAAATCTAAATCATCTGCTTCCAGCTTCTCAAGCGTGAGGATTTACTGCTTTTCTTTGTCTAATGTGATTATAAACTGAATGCCTTACGATGATAAGAAATTGCTTTTTTTTTCTTTTTTCTGACGTTTCAACCAAAATGTTAATCACATAAATAATTGGCAGATTAATGGATAAAGAAAAACACAACATAGAGACGTGAGCGAAGAAATAAAAGAGGCATGATAGATGCTTCCAAACTGTGGACGGCATCTGTTTGTGTTCTGCCAGATGGCACACAGAGACATAAGTGGACTCCTCCTGTATTTACGGGAACTGGTTGTTAACCATCAGGTTGACATGATGTATAGGGCAGATGAATCAAAGGAGGATGTGACCTTTGTGCTCATACTGCTGGTGAAACATACAGCGGTAGTGTGAGGAGTGCAGCCAGCCAGCTGTAACCTGTTGCCGACATGCAGTGAATGCTCAGACAGATTAGGCTGCACGTTCACCTGTCAGAAGGAACCGCTGACAGCAAAACTACACTGTAAAAAATGTCTGTAGATTTTATGGTGAAAAACTGCTAAACCACGACAGTAAAAGATGTAAAATGATAAATGGGTTAATTCAGTTTCAGTAACAATGAAACACCGTAAATGTATATATCAGCCAAAACAGTATTTCTTTTTTTTCTACAGTTTTTGGTGTTTTTGAAAAATACATTACTCCACTGTAAAATACTCTGGCACTGTGTTTGTTACAAAAAATATACTGTAATATATATACAAGCATCACTGTAATTTTTGCATTTATTTTTTGTAAAAATACTTTTTTTCACTGTTAAATGTACTAAACACCATATCTCTAACAGAAATATACTGTAATATTTTATGATAAAATATTTAATCTATGCAGCATTTAGCATTTATAAAGTATTTTCTTGTCAATTATATGGCAAAGCACAATTTCTTTTGATGGAAAAACTTTTTATTTTTTATGGTAAAATATGGAATAAAATGGCAACCGTTAGCGTGAAATCACCAGTCCTAATATAATTTTACTGTAATATAACAAAAAGTTGCGCCATATTTATTACGGTAAAGTTCTGGCAACCACAGCTGCCGTTTTTTTACCGTAAAAACAACAGTTTCTTTTTTACAGTGTACACTGAAGACAAGCAGCTCCAACCATGGATGACCGTTATATACAACTACCGTTAATTCCTTTCACAGATTCTTTTAGATGTCGGGCTGAATAAAACACTCTGATGTTTTCATGACCTGTGGTGTTCCAGAGTCTGTGTGATTGCAAATTGCATTTTGTTGCAACAGCTCAGTTGAGCAACATGTTTTTCTGAGAGGCACTTGATGACATCTTCACTGGTTTTATTACAAAGCAAAGTCTGACACTAAGCTCCCCGCTATCAAATGCGAGATGAACCCAAGATAATTTTCAGAGACACAGTACATTATGAGGAAGGCTGTTATGCAACACGAACTAAGCTGTTCTCGACTTTCAGAAATGATCATCTCACTGACAAGTGATTCCAGCAAAGAGCTCATAAAAAAGGTGATCTTTCCTCTTCTTATTGTGTTATAAGACTGTTGTCAAATCCTCACAATGCTGAGCCACATCATCTCCTTTCAGCTGCATCGTTCCCTTTGGAGCCGAAAGATTATGTGACCTTTGATTTTAATGGACAAGCTGGTAGGGCTGGGCGATATGGCCCTAAAAGAATATCACGATATTTCAGGCTATTTTTGCGATAACGATATTCTTGACGAATCTCAACAGTTGCCAAATACAAAAAAAATTACTCTTGACTCTTGAGTATGAGCAAATAATAAAAATAACCATTTAGGGGTTCCGGGGGCATATTTTAATGAAATTTTGTAAAGGAGAATAAAGGTTATTGTATGTTTTATTTAAGGCATCTTATTTTGACAGTCTTCTTGTAAGTTCTGTGGTGGATTCTGTTAACACACTGTGCTCTTATTTTGAAAGCTGCATGTGTTTAGCGGCAGAGAGTACGTAGCTTTTTGTGATTAAAACAACAAGTAGGAATGTTGCCAATATCATGATATGCATTTTTTTTAACCATAAAAAAATATACCGATATTATCGTGAACGATACGATGTGGCACACCCCTACAAGCTGGTATATCGCCACAAAACTATTAAAGCGCTTGCCATAGGGGACAGTGTCGGAGGTGACACAAAATTAAGATCACTACTAGTGTTTGGCTTAAGAAGCCAACAGCTGTCCTTGATCCAAGAGACTACATCTGCCCCTGACCTGACAGATCGAGCGAAGAAAGACATTTTTACTTTCTAATTACAAGGAAAAAACAGTAAAGAGTAAATTAACCAAATAGAGAAAGAGCTAGATTCTTGACATTCATTTGCATGGGTTGAAAAGAGTTTTTTTAGTTGGAGCAAACCAGGTCCTCGAAGGGGTCACAAGATGATTGCAAGAATTAGAAGGAAAGGGGAAAAAACCCATTACACAATATCTTGTGAAATCTAATTTGTTCAGCCAAAAGAAACCATTGAAGAGGGAAAGAAATTCAAGTATGTGCTCACAGGTCATGTCCACACAGTTAGAGTTCACAAGACATTGCTTCATTATAAAGGGGCCACTGTCTTTGCACAACATTCTATTATAGGGACCCCAAAATAAATGATATGTGATTTCCCTCTTACTTGTAGTGCTATTTATCAATCTACATTGTTTTGGTGTGAGTTGCAGAGTGTTGGAGAAACCGGCTGCCTCATCTCGAATAATGATAATGAAACTAAATTACACTTTGCTTGTGGTGCTCAAAGTGGCAAAATAATTCAGAAATCATGAGCAGATTACTCATCGTAATCCACAGACCTTGTTGTGAGTAGTTTCATGTAGGAACCATACTAGAAAGGAACAAGTTCCTACAAGAACCTGCTCATTTGTGGATTATCTTGAGTAACCAGATCATGATTTCTGGGAATAGACATTGCTGTTGAGTATTAACTTGCACCAAAACAATCTAGATTTATAAACAGAATTTATTTTTTCTTATTTTGAGTTGAACTGCCCCTTTAACCCTTTATTGGGCTAAGAACTATATTTGGTAACTTCAGGTAATATTTTGAGAAAAAAGTTGAAAATGTACTAGATTAAAGTGGCAAATCTACAAGTCAAAAAGTTGCAGATTTAAGAGATTTAAAGTGGCAAATCTGTGCGAAAAAAGTTGCAGATTTATGAGAAAAAAGTGAGGAAAAAGCAATTTTTTCTCCCAGATTCACCACTTTAAATCTCATAAATCTGTGCATTTTTTTTCTCGTAGATTTGCCACTTTAATCTCGTAAACCTTTTTCTCAAAATATTATTTTCATGTTGTTTTTTTTTTTTTTTTTTACACATTCTGGCAGTATGTAATATCCTCCAATATTCTCTAGGGTTGAAATTTGGAATTTGCAAGTATTTCAATGAGTGTCCTAATAAGGGTTAAAGACAGGCACACTACAGGAAATGCTCCATATTGGCATTAACTGGTAGAATAAAGGAGGAAGAGTCAGTTTTGCGCGGCACAAACAGGATGCAACAGCAGCGGCCCTTCATAACAAATGAAAACTGTCATTCATAATGAGTGGATGATTTCCAACATTTTTAGCTGCTTTTGAACACAACACTAATTCTAATAGGGCGCGCGCTGCGCCACACAAGCAGCTGTCATCTTCCAGTAAATGGTTGTTGAACTTTAGCCCACGTGAGAAACTAGAACTGCTTTTAAAAGTGACTTCAGTAAACAACAACTCTCTTAAACCGATACCTTCTTATTTATCATGACTTCTGGAAAGATGAAACACTACTCGACGTCAAAAAGCAAAGTAAGTAAAGTAAACGTGAGTGGTTTCATGTGTCCTCACAGAGCACATCAGGTCAAGTTAGCTTAGCAGCATGTATTTGAGAAGTTGACTTTAAAACAAAACAGAGCTGTTAAAGCAGCTACTGACCTCACTGGCAGCCTGTTGCTCCTCTGTCCTGCGGTGACCTGCAGTATAATGTTGGTCAGTGAACCGGTCCAGCCCACAACAACCAGGCCCTCTTCCTCCTGGACTGGGAAGCTGCAGCACAGTGTGGGCTGAGAGGAAGGCGGGCAGAGGGATTGTCTTATAAACTTTGAGCCAATTAAATCGCAGCAGGGAAGTCACAGTCACAGCTGTCAGATCTGTTCAAAATAAATCAAAATTCATATAAAAATTCACACTAATGATTGATTGCATCTTATGTTTTTATTGCTGTACTCACTGAGCTGAAGTTTATATGATTTATTTTACAAGATATTCTCTGAATGTAATGAGATCAATTCATAGATTGTATAAATCAGTAGTTCTCAACCTTTTTGAGTCACGACCCCCAATTTAACATGCATGTTGTCCGCGACCCCCGCTCACTGAACAGAATCTCACATGCACAGTTCAGATCATACAAACTCAGTTGATACGACGAATTTTGGACAAATAATGAAGCAGAGAACAACTTAAACATCTCCCTGTCTGTGCTACTTTTGGATTTGTCAGAAAAGACACAAAATGACCAAAAAATTACATAAAATTAACCAAAAAAGGACTCAAATTGACCACAAAATGACCACAAAAAGACACAAAATGGCCCAAAAAAAGAAACAAAATGACCCAAAAAAAAGACACAAAATGACAAAAAAAAGACACAAATTGACGAAAAAGGAAACAAAATGACCAAAAAAGACACAAATTGACCACAAGATGATCAAAAAAAGACACAAAATGACCTAAAAAGACACAAAATGACCAAGAAAAGACATTAAATGACCAACAAGACTAAAACACATGAACACTTTAACACAGTGGAGACAGAGCTGACTTCCAAAATGATTTGGCAACCCCCAGAAATCATCTCGCGACCCCAATTGGGGTCGGGACCCCAAGGTTGAGAATAGCTGGTATAAATGATGGACGAATCAATACTGGAAAGTAGTGAAAAGTAACTCAGTATATTTAAGTGAAGCACTATTATAGATTAAACTAGCAAGTATTTATAGCACTTATAATGAGTTAAATGTAGTCATTCAGTCATCAATAGAAACAATGAGTACTTTTATTTTTTACATTTTAAGAAAACTTCTCTGTTTATGTGTTTTTTCACTGAAGTAAGTTTGTGTTTTTATTTAGTTCTTTTTGTGTAAATTATTTGAATATATCTTCCTCTACATGTATGATGTAGCACACAGTATACAGGTAATAAATTAAGTTAAGGTATCAGAATAGAAAAAGTTTACAGAACTACTTTCACTTTTTGACAAAAGAAAATCTCTGTACAAGGTCCACTTATTGGAAACTTTCAACCACGCCTTGTGGACTTCATCTGTGGATGGATTTTGCTCAGTTAGCAGTTATCATAGTTCAGCTGATAACATGAACTGCACTGATTTTTTTTATTACCACTACTAATTGCAGGGTAATAATGAAACTTTAAACTTTCTCTTTTGTTTTGCAAAATATGGCAAATGCTATAATTTCATATCTCCCTCTACTTAGCATGTATATATGACAAAACAATAACAAATTTGCTTCATATTTTATGGAAATATCAAATGTGACAATGATGAAATGATAAGAAAAGACAAAAATGAGCAAAAAAGACACAAAAAGACCAAAAAAAGACACAAAATGACCAGAAAAGACACAAAATGACCCCAAAAAAGACACAAAATGACTAAAAAAGACACAAAATGTCCAAAAAAGACACAAAATGACCAAAGAAATACACAAATTGACCAGAAAAGACACAAAATGACCCAAAAAAAGACACAAAATTACTAAAAAAGACACAAAATGTCCAAAAAAGACACAAATTGACCACAAAATGACCAAAAAAAGACACAAAATGACCACAAAATGACAAAAAAAGACACAAAATGACCAAAAAAAGACACAAAATGACAAAAAAAGACACAAAATGACCAAAAAAACTAAAACACATGAACACTTTAACACAGTGGAGACAGAGCTGACTTCCAAAATGATTTGGCGACCCCCAGAAATCATCTCGCGACCCCAATTGGATCGAATACTGTGTTTGCTGTGGAAGAATAGCGACATCTTCTCTTTTGTTTTGCAAAATATGGCAAATGCTATAATTTCATATCTCCCTCTACTTAGCATGAATACATGACAAAACAATAACAAATTTGCTTCATATTTTATGGAAATATCAAATGTGACCTATTTATAAATCAAATCTGACTTATAATGACTTATTACATTTATTAATTTTGTGTTTATTTGTTAAGTTCTTCTTCATTCATCATTCTGTTACTGTTTATACAAAAGTTATGGATTCTTCATATGAAAGGTTGCTGAAAAATGCATTAAAACACACTTAAAATGTAATTATATTTACTTAAGACTACATTATAGTGATTCATAATCCATTCATTAAGTCTGCACAGAAAACCTTAATCAAATACTTCTTAGTTCTCTGCTTCTCTTGGTGAATCAATCATTGGTATTAATAGTTATATTAATAATATTTTATTATTTGATTTGATATTATGCAGCTGCATAGAATAATCAATGTATTGGAGGATATTCTTTGAGTGCCATGAGTCTTTCTGTTGGGGCTTTAATGATGGTCTGCTCAATATCTACAGCACAATAATGAGTTGTCTTTAATTTCATATCTCAGTCCTTTCATTAGATTTAATGAGTTAGGTCTTGTGTTTTGTATGTTGTTGTTGTGGTGGTGAGAGCTTACTTCTGCTCACATACTGTCATGTATACCAGTAGTTCTCAACCTTTTTGAGTCGCGACCCCCAATTTAACATGCATGTTGTCCGTGACCCCCGCTCACTGAACACAATCTCACACGCACAGTTCAGATCACCCAAAAAAGAAACAAAATGACCAAAAAAAGGAAACAAAATGACCAAAAAAGATACAAATTGTCCACAAAATGACCAAAAAAAGACACAAATTGACCACAAAATGACCAAAGAAAGACACAAAATGACCAAAAAAGGCACAAATTGACCAGAAAAGACACAAAATGACAAAAAAAGACACAAAATGACCAGAAAAGACACAAAATGACCCCATAAAAGACACAAAATGATTAAAAAAGACACAAAATGTCCAAAAAAGACACAAATTGACCACAAAATGACCAAAAAAAGAGACAAATTGACCACAAAATGACCAAAAAAAGACACAAAATGACCAAAAAAGACACAAAATGACCAAAAAAGACACAAAATGACCAAAAAAAAGACATTAAGTGACCAAAAAGACTAAAATACATGAACACTTTAACACAGTGGAAACAGAGCTGACTTCCAAAATGATTTGGTGACCCCCAGAAATCATCTCGCAACCCCAATTGGGGTCCCGACCCCCAGGTTGAGAATAGCTGATGTATAGAATACTGTGTTTGCTGTGGAAGAATAGCGACATCTTCGGCTACAGCTAACAGGGATCCTAATAAATGAAATTAAATCATGTGATGCTGAACACTAATGTGGGCCTTTCCCTATATTGCCTTGTACTGTATACTGTGTATAGTCAGATGGTTGACAGTTAGGCACCCATGTTAACTGCAATTGACATAGTAAACCCTGAGAGGGCAGTCTTCACCCATTGAGTCAACTTTTTTCCCGTTGCCTCACCCACACTGAGCGAGACTCATTCACATGTTTAGGATCCTTTTACTGCAGATGCTCCACAACTCCAGAGTCTCTTTTGCATTAAATATTAAAGCATGAAATATTTAAAAATCTCCAGGAAAACTGAGTCATAGATGGTAAAGGAGGACAATAGCTGCATTCATTAATGTACTTATTATGTAGTCTGGGATGTTATTTTCACATAAGCTTTCTTCTTCATTTGGCATTTGCATATAATACTGTGTACTTTATCTTTGTAAAGCCAGTACAGAAACCTCCCCTGCTGGAAGCTGTGTATCATCACCACTAGAACTCTATTAACTCTCCCTTTTCATTTAGAGAGGATTTTCATTATTCAAGCCATTACAGTTTTCATTATGTGTCCCTTTGTATTTTCCCAAATGCCTGCGACAGGCTCCAGAGAAAGGAAACAGATTACCTCTAATGTTGCTATCAGAAATTCATTGAATAGGACCTGTTGTAGCATTGTTTTTGGCCATGTTTAAAATCCAGATTGCACTGGGAGCAGTTCATGTTGTAACACCACAGTGAGGCCGTGAGAGTCAACGGGAGGAAATAGCACGATGTGGGAAACATGGGTGTGTGTTTTGACCACAGATGTGTGGCTCCCTTCCCTCTTATTGTGTGATATGTCTCTGAATGACCAAGCAATTTCAACCTCTGCATTTTATCCCTTTAGCTAAACACACACACACGCACACACACACAAATCCATGCACACCAGTGCCACCACGCTCTGCTATAAAAGAGTTGGCAACATGTGCCCCGAAGGCTCTCATCTGTTCCTGCTTAACTCTTCACTCTGCTTCACTGGATCAGTTGATTGAGGCCAAAATTGTTCTGGATATTGAGTAATTGAAGATTAGTAGATAACAGGAAAATCACTCATCCCTTAGAATAAAATGATCACTCCACTCTCCCCCTTTTCTCTCCCCTTTTGCTGCCTGAAGACATACCTTTCATGATAACAGCAATAAATTGGCAATTTAACCAGATTTTCATGGATGTGAGAGCATAACCCACCAATCTTATTTATATAGATTTATTTTTTTTGATATTTTGTGCCTTTTTGCCAGTAAATAGGAGTGCCTACTGTTAGATAATTTGGTCATAATAGAATAGAGAGTCACAAACCATATACATTGCAAAACAGATAGCACAGATAAATGGTGCAAAATGAGTAAATGCAATACCCTACACTGTAAAAAAAACCCTGTAGTTTTTACAGTAAAAAACCGGCAGCTGTAGTTGCCAGAACTTTACCGTAATAAATATGGTAGAACTTTTTTTAATATTACAGTAAAAAGATATCGGCACTGTTGATTTCACATTTAAGATTGCCATTTTATTCCAATTTTTACTGTATAAATAAAAAGTTTTTCCACCAAAAGAAACACTGTTCTGCCATATAATTGACAAGAAAATACTTCATAAATGCTGCATAAATTAAAGATTTTACCATTAAATATTACAGTATATTTTTGTTAGAGATATGGTGTTTAATACATTTAACAGTGAGAAAAAGTATATTTTACAGAATAAAGATAAATTCGAAAATTACAGTGATGCTTGTGTATATATATTACAGTATATTTTTGTTACACACACAGTGCCAGTGTATTTTACAGTGGAGTAATGTATTAAAAAACTGTAAAAAAAAACAAAAAACAAAACAGACATTTTTTACAGTGTAGACTTGACAGCATATGCAGTGCAGTGCAGCAGCACATGCATTTGCATACATTAACTACAGTAGCAATTGTAAACAGTTAAAATCCCCACATTAAAACCAGTAAATACTCAAAAACCACAACAAATTGAGCAGCAAATGTTAAAAGGATCATCATAAAAACTTTAAGATGTTTAAATCCCAGCTGCACTTGAGTCTTTGAGTCGTTTTGCATGGAAGATTAATTGTTTCAAGAAGATATCCATCATCATCAAAGCACACTTTAGAGAGGACGTAGTCTTTGCTCAGCAATGAAAGGAGCAGTACAATTACGCTCTAATGAAATCCATTTGCTCTGTTTCATGTTTACTATCAAACCAAGTCTCAGGTGTACTGAATTCACATCACAAGCATATATTCTGCTCTGCATTCGTTTTCCCTCCCGTTTCACCCTCTGCTCTTCATTATCAGCGGCCTCGAAACTATAGAAATTAGCTTCCATCCATTAATAGCTGACCAGATCTGCTTGGTTTCATCTGCACTACGCCATTGATGGGAATCTTATTTCCAACATCCTGCAAGAAATTTCCGCAGGCTTGCAACACAAGGTATCAGTAACATACAACACAGCTACAAATAATCTGCAGGTTGAAACCTGATATGGACCTTTGCCCTTACTATATTCTGCCCAATAACATATTAATAAGGCATAACCGAGCCTAGGGTAATGCAGCGGTTGTCTGAGAGAGAACCACTCCATCATGTTGAAATAATAAAGAGACAGGAGGTTGACCTTGAGTCACAAACTGGTAAGCAGAGTATTTATTATTAACATTCTTTCCAACAGGGTGCATTAATGAGAATATCATGGTCTGAAGCTGCATCGAGGCTACTTTAAAGCGAGCAGCAACCTCTAGTTCTGAAAAGTGAAGCCAGAGAAGAAGTACCTTAAACCTGCATTCTCTTTAATAGTCAGCAGGGGGTGCAACAATAAATTGTATAGAAGTCCATGAGAAAATTACCCAACTTCTCACTTGATTTTTTTTTTACCTCAGTAAACATTGTTATAATGCGCTTATGGTCTTTATTGCTTGTTTGAAGTCTTCTTCAATACAGCATGAATGAATGGTCAAAATTCAAAACTCATAAACTGTAGTCCACAAACCAACGGATGTCACTGTAGCTTTCAACATGGTCTCACAGTAATCCGTGGAATAGCCACGGATTTGCTTAACTCAAAATCCGTGGAACAGCCACGGAATCACTCAAATTTCCGTGAAACTGACACGGATTTCGCTACAATGCAAGTTAATGACAGTCATATCCCGGGGCTATTCCAACATACAAAGTGATTATGTACATTCACTGAGTGAATATTTAGAAAATAAAACATATATTTCTTGCTAGAAATGTGATCAAAATCCATTTTTATGCAGAAACTAAGTCAAAATATTTATTTTTTTCACTAAAAATGAGAGAACTGTCCGCCATGTTTTTTGTTCTGACCGCTGGGACCTTGAAAGTCACGTGACTTGGAACAAACCAATAGGAAAAAATATCCATGGAATAGCCACGGGATATGACTGTCATTAACTTGCATTGTAGCGAAATCCGTGTCAGTTTCACGGAAATTTGAGTGATTCCGTGGCTATTCCACAGATTTTGAGTTAAGCGAATCCGTGGCTATTTCACGGATTCCTGTGAGACCAGGTTCGTAGCTTTATATGTCCACTTCTATTTTGCAGTCTATGTTTAAAGCTATAGTTCAACGTCTTGGAAGTATGCTATTCTGCTGTCTTGCTGAGAGTTAGATGAGAGGACTGAAAGCACTTAAGTACAGTAAATATCTAGCTGCAGCCAATCACAGTCCGCTTAGCTTAAACAGGAGGAAAGAGCTGGCCTGGCTTTCAGTCAAACAGTAACACAATCCCCCTATCAACGCCTCCAAAGATCATTAAATACCGCAATATTTCATTTACTGTTTTATAGAGGGTTATGTGCCAGACTAATTCTTGGCCTGGAGCAGTTTCAACCAACCAGCAGAGACTTCAGGAAGTTAATGGACCTGGTCAAGAAATATTCAGGCACATAATCCCCTGGAAAATGGCATGTTGTCATTTTAACACTTTTTGTACCGGTGTAGCATTTTTATTAGTGGATTTTAGAGGTGCTTGTGCTTGTGCTTGTGCTGGTGCAGAATTTGTTTCCTTTATATGGAGCCAGGCTGGATATTTCCACTTTATGCTATGCTAAGCTAACTGGCTGCTGGCTTCAGCTCAATCCTCATCTTACCCGAAACTAGAAAACTTACATAATGTACAGTTTTTTTGAGTCCAGTCATATTGGGCACATACTTGAATTTTAGATCTTAGATTTATCTGTCCATCCTCCACATCATAACTTTTCTAATTATGAGCGTGATCAGAGTGCATGAGAACTGAACATTGGAAGAAAGTATGTAAGTTTATATAGTGGAATCCTAAAATGAAAGCTCATAAAAGCAATTACCTTTATGCATTCAACTTTTTGCGAGAGTAACAGTCTTTAATCTTTCAAGTAAAATTGCCCTGCGAGGAAAACTTAACTGGCTACAGACGTTTTATGACTGTTGAGCCTTCGGCTTAAAGGATATTGGAAAAGTGATTTGTGGGGAACCTCTAGCAGACCTTAAAAACACATAATCTAAAAGATTTGTAGTCACAGTCAGGGAACATGGGAAATGCCAGGTCACTGCATGCAACATACAAAATGAGAAGCAACAAATTACAGAGCTGAGTGGCTTGCTGTGGCCAACAGATAGTCTCAACTTTGCTTCCAGAGAGAATGCACAATTTCCTCACTCTCTGTTTTATGACTCTCCATCTCTTTTTGAATACCAGCGGCTGCCTCTGTGTTTCTCTGGGTCTCCCCTGTTTATTCTGGAGAGCTTATTTCACCCCAGAGCCCTGACAACGGGTCAGCTGTCACAGCGGAGGTGCAGAGAAAACATGGAAAGAGCCGACTGGCCCTGAAATATTTATGCTTCTTTAGTGTTGTGATTGTATGAGTTTTGACAGCGATGGCACATTACTGTGACCCTTCCCCAAACAAAAGGCCTGATGTGTAGCTATCTGTTGTGACTTGGAAGGGTGAGGCAAAGTGCAGCGACTCCAAGCTCGGCTTGTTTTCCTCTCTCCTCTCATAAAAGATATTTCAGAATGTTTTAGTATTGATTCTTGTTCCTTTCAGTATGTTATTCGTGGTTTCTTTTATCCATTTCCACTATTTTTCCAATATTATTCTCTTCAAATCTCTTTATAGCAAAGAGTGCCTTCCTTCTCTCTTCCCTGACTTCTCTTCCCACTCCATCTCCCATCTCATTTCCTCTACCTTGTCATCTCTGCACCGCATTCATAATGACAGATTGATGGCTGCCTCTGCAGCAGCGCTCAGTGAGATTAAAGTCACCTAGATTGGTCCCAACTAATTTACAACAAGCTGATCAGGTCTGTTTACACACTGGCTGTAAATTATTTCATATTTAGACTATTTAAATCTGAAAAGTAATCAGACCTTAAATTAAATTTAGACTATCAATTACAATACCATCTTTAGACTGAGTGCAGTGCCACGGGCTAACAAATAACAAACTTCAAATAACATTGAAAAGTGGAACGAGGAGGATAAACACGAGTAAATATACATTTGAGTTTGCTTGTTTCTCGTACAGGGGATGAAGAAACTTCCATTCTTTATGAAGGCAGACTTGTTGTTGCGCTCATTCAAATCCAAACAAATATTATTCAAACCTTTTTCCTTTACTGTTTATTGTCACGCTGAGAGGAGGAACAATTCAGAATCGAGCTCACTGCCTTGATGTTTTGTAGGCTATGAATACTGGAGCAGAGTCCCACACCAGGGACCGCCAGTATCAAGGTCATTTTCTCTCTTTTCACTTGATACAGACTCTCACAGTAGGCACTCTCAGTGTTGATGGGATTTCTGATCACTTTATCACACACAGCTTATTTATGTGCAACGCCAACTATAATCAACAATAGTGGGGTCGGATGCATGTGTAATTTTTCTCAGTCATTTCAAATTGGTGTTAAAGTTTGGTTTTCACTTCCAAGTTGTAGTTTAGGGTCTATAGACAGGGTCTTGTGGCAGTAGATGGCGTAACTCTACCATAACGTTATTTTTCAAAAATCAGCCATACACAGCCTGGCTATCCTAGCTATCTTTGTGCTATAGGGATACTCTGAACACCAATCTTAAATCCAGTTGAGTCATTACACAGCCTTTATTTACAATTTAAAAATCATGTTTCATAGCAACTTTGAGGACATTTCCAGACTTCATCTTCAAAAAAAGCATAATTTTGCTTCTGTCCATTTAATATATTGGGCTAAAAGTGTATTTATTTTTAATCTGGTCACCAAATGCTTACATACCAGTTTCTCCTTTTAATTCTGAATCCATACATACCTCATATGTTAAAATTGGATTATCTAATCAAAAGTTATAGCAATTTACATATTTTACGGTGCCCCCTAGAGGCCATTTTTTTATCTGTGTTTTTGACACTCGGACTCAAATTTTTCTATAGACCCTAAACTACAACTTGGAAGTGAAAACCAAACTTTAACACCAATTTGAAATGACTGAGCCTTAAACGACCCCACTACAAGTTAAAGCTATACAATTTAGAGAAGAAAACATAGTACCTTGGTCAAGTAATTCAACTACTATAATTTCTTCGACACAATACTATTTAACTGTTTTTTGTTTAAATGTTGCGTTAGATTCTGTCAGATCAAAATTTATTTTTAATGTTTGTCCTTGCATTGATGGCAGAGGTGGAATGTAATAAACAATAGCTGCTCAATAAAATTGAGGCAACAGATTGCACGCGATATTATTAATTAAATCTAATTACGTTACAAGTTGAGTTAATAACAACTGAACAGGAAGTGCCTGTCAATTAAAAACGGACTAATTCTATTGTGTTGGATTCATTCAAAATTCTCTTGATTTAGAATTACAAACACAAAAAGATTATATTTAATGTGATCAGAATAAGTAGATTCCATTTCAAACATTTTTATATTAAAGTTACTTAAACAACTGCCTCAAAATCAAGGACGCATTTATATTTAATACATTTTACCAAATATATTAAGTAAAATTAAATGACTAGAGAATAATTTATTACAGTTTTGAGGTGATTCACATGCACTCAGTCAAAGGCTCGGAATAGGCTAATTGTTGTACAGGTTTTTTTTCCTACAGTAAAAACCGAGTGATAAAAATGTGAAAAACAATAAATAAAATGACATTAAATATTGTATTGTAAACATTTAAAGTAATTTAATATGTAATTTAAATAATTTAATTGAACTGCCCATCTCTAATAGTACTCTTGCTTTATTACATTTTGGAGGCAAACCTGTGCTTTGTATACTATTTAGTTTTACACATATTTAAAGCTTTTGTTACTTCATTGATGAAATTAGTAATAAATGGTATCAAATAAACTAATGAATTATATTATTTTTTTTAGGTTACACTACCCGCCAGTTTATATATAATAAATAAGTATTTAACAGTTACTGGTTGCAACATAAACCGACACATGAATGCATCTATAATTATAATTCAATACTATAATATATGTTATTCTGACATATTCAGTGATCGGTTTCATTCTGAAGAGTGAGCTTTTTCAAAAGCAACATGGCTCAGTTCAAAATTTTGTTGTTTGTTGGCTTTTATTGTTTTTTGATGTCTGTCTTCTTGAGAGGTCAACAGCCAGGATTAACAATGCTAGACCTGAAACCATAATCAATTGGTCTAAAGCTATTGCTGTGGTCCAAGGGTTACTTTGAATTTAATTAACGTTTCATATGATTGTCTTTTTATCCTGGAATCTGTGAATATTACCAGTCTCTCTATATTTCTGTTTGGGCTAAATTTATGTTGTTGTGTTTTTTTTTTTTTTTTTTGGTCGTCTGTCTGTTTTCGCCATGTGGCTTTTTACTGGTGTATCGTTGTTTTCATTTTTTGTTGTTGTGGTTATCCTTTATATTATTCTTTGTATGTTATTTGTGTGTACATTGTCTAATTTATAAATATGTTTCTGAGTCTTTGTTGTCTAGAATTGTGTTTTAGTGTTTTGTTTTCATATTGTGGCTCCTAATAAGTAATCCACTGTTCTTTTCTTTGTTTCTTCGTTAATAAAAAAAAAAAATTGTTTCAAAACAAAACTCCTCATCTCTTCTCTGACATGACTTTGACATCAGATGATTTGCAGGCCAGTATTTAGCATACACTTTTGGTTGGTAATGTATAGTTTTTGGTTGGTTGGTTGGTAGTTTGATGCTAGTAAGATTTACTCTTGTAATTCATCTTCTATCTTTACTTTACACTGTATATTGCTGCTTTTACTTTAGCAAATGATCTGAGTACTTCTTCCATTACTGGCCGTGATAATGATGTTCCAAATTGATTCGTTCAGTTTTTCAGACATTTAAAAGGTTTTATTAGTATGAATTTATCATCGTCTTGAAGCAAGCGATGTGCTGCTTATTAAACGGCTTATTAAATGACTGAGCTCCATTGGCTCAGTTGAGTCGTCAGAGTGACTGCTGAGCCTGTGAAGTCACTGCGTCTGATCACATGAACCCTGCACGCCGTCTGTGTGTCTTTGTTCGCAGCTTGGTGAACCATGTGATTACTTTGGTGCGATGGAAAACGGTCACACTGGAGACTGAGGCATCTTTATTTTGCAGTCATATTTCTGCTGAATTGGAAGTTAGCCGACAGAAGCTCTCGCTGTGAAGAGTTCATCTTAATGCTACCGACACAAAGACACACGCCATCCTCCTCTCCTGCTTCCTCACTGTGCCGTAGGGGGTAGGGCGCCTGTGCTGCCCCTTTTCCCCGTGTTGTTGAAAGATTAAAAAGTGCATTCTCCATCAAAGGTTGGAGTTCTTTTGTTTTTTTCTTAAGCTTTCTCGATTTCTCATCGCAGCGCTTCTCCCTTTTATCTGGCTCAGGTCTACTATTGCTTGCCTGCACTGACACACCGAGTGGGATGAAAGGAAGCAGTTGAACAAAACAAATATTTATTTATTGTCAGCTCACAAACACTTTGACAGGAGATGGCATGGTGTAAATTCTTTTGTTGAACATGGCTCAAAGTTTCTGTGTCCTGAATCATTTCTATTCAAAGTAGCTGGAAACAGAATAATAAAGCTAATCTGGGGATTAAAAAAAAAAACAACTTTTGGAGAGCTGTTTAATATAATAATAGAGTTCTGTCAGCAGTAGTTACAAATGAGCTGTTGTGAAAGTCCCTTCTCCCTTCCAGCATTTCTCCTGTGACAGATTCAAGAAAAGCTGCAATACAGTAGAAGCATGTAAAAAAGTACAAATCAGGCAGAAAATGAGCAAGATAGCATTCATTAGAGTCACTCTCCTTTTAGGTCTGTTTTTGGTCTTTGCTAGCTAATGATATAAAATGTGTCCATTTAGCACCTAAATGCTAATCTTAACTCCTCCTCCTTGAATGAGTTCAAGTATCTCGGGGTCTTGTTCACGAGTGAGGGTAGAACAGAGCGTGAGATGGACAGGCGGTTTGGTGCAGCGTCAGCAGTAATGCGGGCGTTGTACCGGACCGTCGTGGTGGCAACCTGGTCTCACAGGAATCCGTGAAATAGCCACGGATTTCGCTTAACTCAAAATCCGTGGAATAGCCACGGAATCGCTCAAATTTCCGTGAAACTGACACGGATTTCGCTACAATGCAATTTAATGACAGTCATATCCCGTGGCTATTCCAACATACAAAGTGATTATGTACATTCACTGAGTGAATATTTAGAAAATAAAACATATATTTCTCGCTAGAAATGTGATCAAAATCCATTTTTATGCAGAAACTAAGTCAAAATATTGATTTTTCACTAAAAATGAGAGAACTGTCGGCCATGTTTTTTGTTCTGACCGCTGGGACCTTGAAAGTCACGTGACTTGGAACAAACCAATAGCCACAGGATATGACTGTCATTAACTTGCATTGTAGCGAAATCCGTGTCAGTTTCACGGAAATTTGAACGATTCCGTGGCTATTCCACGGATTTTGAGTTAAGCGAAATCCGTGGCTATTTCACAGATTTCTGTGAGACCAGGTTCCGTGGTGAAGAAGGAGCTGAGCCAGAAGGCAAAGCTCTCGATTTACCGCTCCATCTATGTTCCAACCCTCAGCTATGATCATGAGCTTTGGGTAGTGACCGAAAGAACAAGATCACAGATACAAACAGCTGAAATGAGCTTCCTCCGTAGGGTGGCTGGGCTCAGCCTTAGAGATAGGGGGAGGAGCTCAGACATCCGGAGGGAGCTCGGAGTAGAGTCGCTGCTCCTTCGCGTCGAAAGGAGCCAGCTGAGGTGGTTTGGGCATCTAGTAAGGATCCTCCCGAGCGCCTCCCGATAGAGGAGTTCCGGGCACGTCCAACTGGTAGGAGGCCCCGGGGCCTGGGAACGCCTCGGGGCCCCCAGGAGGAGCTGGACGTTGTGGCTGGGGAGAGGGACGTCTGGAATGCCCTGCTTAACCTGCTGCCCCCGCGGCCCGGCCCTGGATAAGCGGAGGAAAATGGATCGATGCTAAACTTAGTCACCAGCTAGTTGCTAACTGTGTCTGTCAACCGTTTGATGAGGTGCAAGTTGTCTACAGTGGGTTTTTAGAGCTTTTTGTGCTGAAAATAGCTTCCTGCTGCAACTAATACTAACAAAACAAACCCAAAACTGTAAAGTTATAGGCCGGAAAAAAGAAACAATGAGCTGAAAAGCTGAAAGACTACAAAGCTGGGGCAGAGTCAGCTGATAGATTTCTGTGTCTGTGGGTTTATCACTGTTTACTGATCCCTTTTCACATACAAGTAGCCTAAAAATACTGATTACAGACACTTGAAGCTCTAATGCAGAACCACTGATTTGTTAACATGTAGTTAGTTAGTTAACATAGCATAATTTTAATGTCCCAGGTTGAGGCACGGCTTTTAACGACTTAAAAACATAGAAGGGGATTAAATCTGAAGCTGCAGCAATACCTCAAATAACTGAAGTAAGAAAAAAAGTTTATTCTGGAGTGAAAGGATAAAATAACATGGAACTACTCAAAGAACAAGGTCTCGCAATTGTACTCAAATATAAAAGATATGTAGCCTAACCTCTGGTAGAAGAAATAACACACTCCTCTTCTTAGAAATGAAAAGCTGAATTCAAAAGCAATAAAAAACATCCTTGTTCAATTTTATACAATTTTGGTTTTGCTGATACATCTTTGGTCAGGTATGAGGAGTAGCTAATAGCTGACATTAGCAAACAAGAGATAGATGTGGCTGTATTAATGCATGTATGTCTTAATGTAATGTACTGGACTAGTAACTGACTTGGTAACTCTCTTTCTTGTGCACCTGTTGACTGAATTTACCTATTTTATGTCATTTATTTCATAACTGTCACTTGTGGTCGTGTGTAGCAGTATGTAGAAAGTGCATTTATTTTGAGGTACTTGTACTTTACTTAACCCTTAATAGGGCACTCATTGAAATACTTGCAAATTCCAAATTTCAACCCTAGAGAATATTAGAGGATATTAAATACAGCCAGAATGTGTAAAAAAAAAACATACGAAAATAATATTTTGAGAAAAAAGTTTACGAGATTGAAGTGGCAAATCTACGAGAAAAAAATGCATAGATTTATGAGATTTAAAGTGGTGAATCTGGGAGAAAAAAGTTGCTTTTTTCCCACTTTTTTCTCGTAGATCTGCGACTTATCCGCGCAGATTTGCCACTTTAATTCTCCTAAATCTGCGACTTTTTTTCTTGTAGATTTGCCACTTTAAATCTAGTAAATTTGCAACTTGAAATATTACCTGAAGTTACCAAATATAGTTATTTGCCTGATAAAGGGTTAAGTAAAGTACAAGTACCTCAAACTTGTAATAACACATAATGTAACTTTATACTTCTACTTCACTATAATTTAGTTGTCGGCTTTAGTTGTTTTTCATATGAAGATTTAACATGAATAACATGATCAATTTGAAATGATTACACATTTGTATAAATTAAACCACCTTACAGTACATTAAGTAGTTAAAATGAGCTCTGACTGGACAACAGTAAAATGCTGCTTACATAAATGCATCAAAAATAAAAGTACAATAATATATTTAGAAAATATATATTGATCTGAGGTGGTCCATTCTGCATAATGAGTACTTTTACTTTTGATACTTTAAGTACATTTTGATGCTGATACTTTTGTACTTTTACCGAAGTAACTTTTGAATGCAGGACTTTTACTTGTGGAGTCATTCTGCAGTGTGATACTGGTACTTTTACTTCAGTAAGGGATCTGAATACTTCTTCTACCACTGTTGTTTTTCACCTTGTGTGTGTGGAAAAATATGTTCCTTGAGACCTACTTTAGCAGGACCTACCACAGAATAGTTTTTGAGTGCTATTTACATGCCTGTCTGAAAATGAAGGCCAAGTTTAAAGATAGGTGTGGTCTGAGGAAGAGCGCTAGAAGTAGAGTGGTGGGGAGCAGAGAACTTCATGCTTCTGGCCTGATTTGGTTCCTGGTGTGATCCAAAAACAAGATAGCCTCAAAGTGATGTATTTGTAAGTGTATAATCACCTGAAACTACACTGCAAAAAAGCAAACTTGGATGTTTTGGCCTGAAACAATGATTTAAGTTGGTAAAACTTGGAAATATAAATTATTGATATTTAGGGAAATAATGTAAGTTAGCACAACAAAGCAAGCCAGTTGTCTGCTCAAAACAAGTTGGTGAGTTGTTGTTACTTACACTACTAGTCAAAAGTTTTAGAACACACCAACTTTTCCAGAATTTAATTGAAAATGATGTAGTTTAATGTCTCAGTGTACTCTGAAATGAATGCACATTTGCAACATTTAAAATTCTTTATTGAGCATGATAGTGTTTTGAAAGTAAAAAAAAGATTCAAAATCACATTTTGTGTTGGACTAAAGGACTAAAAAAAGACACAAAATGACCAAAAAAAGACACAAAATGACAAAAAAAGACACCAAAAGACACAAAATGACTTAAAAAAGACACAAAATGACCAAAAAAGACACAAAATGACTTACAAAGACATGAAAAGAATTCAAAAATGGACAAAATAGCCCGAGACTCCATAGAGTTAAGTTGTTAACCCATTTCTTGTTCCCTGAAAAAGGCCTTCTTGTATAATTCTGAAATGTACATTATTTTCCAGTTTTGGTTAACCTTACCTTTTTTTATTTACCTCTGGCAGTTCACCACTTACCTTTGTACCCTTTCAAGCTGTTCATTTGACTTGAACTGCTTGAATTTCAATAAAAAACTGGAAAAATTGGGGTGTTCTAAAACTTTTGACCGGTCGTGTATATCTTTACGTTGGGGTTCAAAACAAGGGACAATAGTTCTGCTAACTCTTATTTATTTGTTGTGAAATGCGGAAAGCCAACTTTCCTAGTTGCCACTGTCCTTGAAGTTTCATTGTGGCTGTTGTTGCTGACATAAAAATGACAAATATCAGAATTCAGAGTTGAGCAAACTCAAAAACAAAACTTAAAATATTTAGTTTAATTGTCCAACTTAAAATTTTATCGAAGTTGGTTGCCTTGCAATTTTGAGTTCACCCAACAATTCTTTTTTTGCAGTGTAAGAATTGTTGTGTTTTTGTTAGTTAACCCATAAGAACCCAGAGCCAGTTATCCTTAAAGGATGTGTTCTGTGTGGACCACATAGAACACATTTCTGATGTTTTTAAAAAAATACTACCCTTAAATGTCAAATATCTTTGATGTGACATATATATGTTACAATGGGCGTTTATGGTATTTATGTTAATGTTTTTTATTTTATTTTAAAATAGAAAAAAACTAGACACATTTTCTGCGTACAGAGACACAAATTTGCCTTTTTCTTTTGCATCTCCACAACATATATCAAAATTGTGACTTTAATTTGTTCAGGAAATGTGATCAGAACAAGTTAAATGCAACACAGCATGTAACGTATATTAACGGATTAGAATTGTTAAATGGGTTTAAACTTACACTCAAAAAAATAACTCATTGGATGAACTCAATTAAATTGTGGGCAGAATTTCCATCCAACAAATATATGTAGCCCAAACTCAAAACAAGTGCATCGATGCAATATAATGTATTTGAGTTAATGTAGCTCACTTTTTTTTTTTACATTTGGTCAAACTCAAATTAAAAACATGTATGTATTGTATTTAAATTAAGTTACGTCAACTCATTTATGTCAAGGAGAGCTAAAATAAAGAAATTGTGTTCGTTCTTCCTAAAAACATAGAATTGGAAAACTGAAACTCATTCTTTTTGGGTTGAAGGGAAGGACAGGGGAGTAAATTAATACATTTTAGGTTACACTTCTTAAACTACTTTTGATTTGATTTTAATTGATATATTTTAATTGGATAAACAATACATTAATGTGTCACATCTAAGAAGGGCTTGAATCATTTTTTTGAGTGTAGCCTAGTAACAAAAAATAAGCTTTTTAAAATTAGCTACTTTTACATTTCTGTTTCCAGTCACACAGTTTACGTCACTTAGGGATTTAATGAGTTAAGGTGAAGCATAAAGCTGAATATGGAAGATTCTAGAAGATTAAAAGTGTTTGATACATGTCACCATGGGTTCTTATGGGTTAAGAACCTTCCTTCCACCTAGACCTTCATACTACAGAGCTGTAATGATGCACTGCCATGTTCTGAAAAGACAGAACACCTTGGTTTCCACAACTCATCTTTATTCCTGTTAGTGAAACTACTTTTCTCTGTTGTAGCTACAGTTGGCCTGAACAAAGACTTCTCCTCTGGACAAAGGGAACTTTCTTTTTAAGTTTTAATTGCGGATGCTACAAAGTCACAGCAGCACGGGATGATAACGTAAGCAGGATGAATAATGTTAATAAGTATTACAGTGCTGGTGCAGGCATTTTAGCTGTGTAAATGAAGATAAGACAGAAAACAAAACAGCAAATAGCAAGCAAACCAAAACAATGTCCTACAATAATATCAATGTCAGACAACAGTAGGCCTTATTATAAACTCCACAAAGGAACTTCTATAACAATAGCCACAGCGTGCCGAATGGAAGCTTTTTAGAGCGTTTTTATGGCGTTTCTTTTAAAATAAACACCAGATTATCATGAAATATTTACTTATATAATGCACATGCAATCATAATATCTTATTCATTCATTTGTTTTTTGGATTAAATAAAAAAAGAAATCATATTTAATGATGGCAGGGGGACTGTTTTTCATATTTTTTCATGAGTCATATTCTGATTTGGTGCCGCTGATTAGCAGATTGTATCAAAAAGACTGTCAGATTGCTGCCAGTAGCTTTAATAAGAAGGGGGGAAGAGTGAGCTGTACACATGAGCCCTCAAGCCTATAGAAGTCATTATTTCAGTAAATTAATTATTCATAAATCAAAGCTTAGAAGTGGCTTTGGCTGCTGGCAATTTAATGGCAAGGTCCAGTAGGTTTTAACACCTTTAACACAGCACCAGCATTATCCATTGACGGTGCTCTAAATGCTCTTCAATGTGGTCATTTTGACGTTAAGTCCTCCACAGGCCATTTGGATTCATGTCTTGGGTCAGCATGAGGATGTGGAGCGTTCAAACACAAACCCCAAAGTGTGATAAAGCAACAATTACGCTTGGCTGGAGGCTTATTGAGATTTAATTTTAATGGGACTAAATTATTCCTCTGTTGTGTTAATTTGGGCTCAATGAGAAGACTCAAATGCAAAAAGACATTAAATTCAAGGATGGAAACTGCCAGCAAAACTGTTTTTAAGTTCACTGAGATACTATTGAATGTAATTACAGTAAAATGGACATTTAGGAATTGTAATTAGAATAAAGTGCTCTTAAAGTGTTTCCCATAAAATATGGATGCTGAATCATATGGCATTGTTTTCTGTGAACCACAGATGTTTTTTCAGTGATTATGAAACATTTTCAGCATCCTTTAGCTGGCTCATCACCACAGTCTGCAGGGGGAGGAGGGTGGGGTGGTCGGGCGGTCAATAAAGTCATTTTTCTTTAGATTAACCAAAACCTTGATTTCTTCCCCTAACCTTAACCGTATAGATTTGGTATTGAACATAAACAGGTCATTTTCACAATTTTAACCACGTTTAAAGATGCAACCCAGTGCACTAATAGGGTTTTTCCCCACCACTATGAGAGCAGATTGTTGTGATTCCACATATCAGTGGTTTTCGTCGCCCATTTTCAATCTGGTGCCGGCTCTGTTAGCACCATTTTTTGTTTAGAGATTACTCTAAACAAGCTCCTATGTGTTTAATTGAACAGAGAAACAACATGTGAATTAAACGTTTTGCGTTTGCACAAGACTGCTTTTGTGTGATCAAAATGAAATCATCACTTCAGGCTAATTGTGATTCACCTCCTTTCGGTACTTTCCACTTTGTCATCACCCTATTCCTTTTTTTCCACCATGAGAGCAGGTTGTTGTGATCCCTCATATCTGTAGTTTATTGTCTGCTTATAATGCCAGCCTTTATTCTGGTGCCTGAGTTCTTTGGGTGCTTAGAACCATTTTTGTTTAGAGTGTACTGTTAATGAGCTACTATGTGTTTAATTGAACATAGAAACAAAAAGTAAATTAAATATTTCGATCTTACATAAGACTGCTTTTGTTTGATCATAATGAAACCATCACTAATTTTGATTCACCTCCTTCCCACTTTGTGGGACACATGACTAAAAAAATATTTTAACTGGAAGAAGCTTTGAATCATTCTTATGGTTTAACCTCAGGTTAAGCACAGTTGCACAACCGTCTGCTGTTCCTTAGAATAAAGTTTACAATGAACAGTGCCCTCTCTCTGCTATATGTGCCTCTGGTGTGAGCTCGTGTTTAAATGGATGACGAAGGAGGAGGACGAATCCGACTTCTCATTTTGCAACCATGAAATGAAGTCGACAGACAGTAAACAAGTTTCTTCCACAAAAGCTCACTTTCAGGAAGAGTTTCTTTTAAGGATCTGACGGTGCAGAATTAAACCCAATTAGCAATTAATCAATTCCATTCCAGTGGCTGCATAATTCTGCTTCAGGTTTTGGCACTAACAGGCTTCAGGAGTCTCTTGTGGATGACAGCAGGGAGCAGTGCTGGAGATGCTGTAGCTCACACAGCCGCTAGAAGACAAACGCCGTGGTCCTCCTCCCACCTCCCCAACGCTCCATGAGTGCAGCCCAAAGGAGCAGGAACTGTTTTGATACACCGATGAATGGGACTTTGCCCTGCGCTGGATCCCGAGGTCGGCTCTGCGTGGAAGTGTGGCGCATGAGCGGACAGAGGGACAGTCTTTTTCTTTCAGTGAGACCCGAGGTGGAAAAGACGCAGCAATGACAGAGCAGCAGTCGTGCGCAGCGGCAAAATAGACCAACTATTGTGGGGACGGAAGATTGATAACACAACTGGGCGAGCAACGAGAGCGGCAGATGTAATTTCCAAACGCTGCAGCTGGTTTGGTGCCAGTGGTGTGCTGGATGGGTTATTATTGCGTTCTTCTTTTCATCAGCCACTGCTTCCAGCGTTTCCACATTACTTGGAGATCTCGGACGGCTGTCTGTGAGGGAGTATTGCTGCAGAGACTAACGGGGAATGCCATGTGTCGTTGCGCGACATAGAAGCTCTTTGTGGGCTGTTTTGCACCGGGGACAGGTGGTGCCGTGTGTGTATGTGTGCGCGCGTGTATGTGTGTGTGTATGTGTGTGTGCGTGTGTGTGTGTGTGTTGAAACAAGCAGGGGGGCACGGACACACAACCCCCTGAGACAGTTGTCTTAGGGATGTCAGGCCGGCGTACGGGATCAGTTTTTGCCAGAGACAGGTGCGACAGGGAGGAGTAGTTTACAAAGCCCCACACAGGATCTGGTAACGCACTAACGAGCCTCCTCTCTCCTCTGATCACTCGGATTTTTTTTGGATCCAGCGGGACTCACAATCGCCTCACACTGCCGTTGCTTGGCGGCACCTTCCCCACGATAATCAGAGGTAAGTGACCCGAGCTGTCCGGAGTGGAGGTCTTTTGGTGGGTGGTGGTGGTGGCGCTGCGCTCTGGGGGCACAGGCTGTGACTGTCGCGCTTGATGCTTTGGCTAAATTGTTTCGCCTCTGATTTAACGGAGGAATGTAGTTGTGGGAGTTGCTCAAGACGAGCTGATCTGTGATCCATCGCATCTTGCCTTCACAGTAGGTTTCATTGTATAATTCTCAATTTCATACTGCGTAGCTTGCAGCCACGCACAAAACAAGCAGCTCTGAGCTGTCCGGAGCCTAAGAGGCGCTTCACCATCCATCCATCTATTGATTGGATTATTGACACGACTCACATCGTGTGATTGAAATTGCCTGAGAGTTATGTATGTGTATTCTCCAAGATCATTTGTTACTGTACGTTGTGGTGACAGCTATAGTGCTGGCAGTGTCACTCAGCCACTTTAATTAAAGCAGTTTTCCTCAGTGAGCTGTTTAATTTGATAAATGTGGCTCTTGCCTTGTTGTGTTAGGAGAGATTTTGCCCTTTTTTTTGACATCACAGTTGATTTTTAACTAGAAAACCTCATTTAGTTGCAGAACTGTGGCAGCAGATTGCATGTACCTTCACCGTAGGATTGGTCAAAATGTGCCCACTCTTTGTGCCTTTCTCTCTGTTTGTGTAATCTAATGTTATCAGCTAGAGGTTGTGTATGTTCTACAGTCCTACCCGCTGGGCCCTGAGTGTCCACTGCTCCTGCCTTCAGGCTCTGCCATCCCTCCCTCCCTCTTCCTCTGCAGTAGCTGCTATCTTTACAGTACATTGAGCTAGTTGGCTTGATAGTGTCAGAAACACATTTTGTTTGTGTTTTTGTTGTTGTTGCAAAGACCGCTTCCCTCTCAATAGCTGGCTCCGAGTCTTCTAAAGTTTCTCCATTTGGGAGCCGCATGTTTTTGTTGTGGCCCCTATTTCAAATTCAAATTTTCTTTCAGCTGCCTTTTGTCCAGCGGCGAGGTTTGTGGACTGGAAAAGAGGGACAGAGAAGTAAGTGAAGTCCCAAAGGGTCAGAGCATTCCTATAATGAACCCTAGTGTGTGTGTGTGTGTGTGTGTGTGTGTGTGAGAGAGAGGAGGGAACAGCAGAAGGAGAAAGCCACAAAAGAAAGTGAGACAGTGCTCCTTGTCCAGTGTGAAGGTAGATACAGCCAAGGGAATACCAGCACCTCCACTAACCTTTCTGTCACTCTCACTGTGTCAATCAGCTTTGGAGGACAAGAGCCTCTTTAATTCCCCTTCCTCTTTGCTGTCACCCACTCTGACAGCCAAACTCAGGGGTGCTGCCACAGGTTACACAGAGATCCTTCCTCCCTGCTGCTCAGATGCTACACCAGGGGGTGATGTGCTGCACCAGACTCTTTTTTTTTCCTTAACAGAAATAAAAGTACAAACAAGACAGATGCAGTAGGTGGTGAAAGGGAAAGAAGTTAAGATGAAACATGAAAGGGAGAGATGATCATAAACTAGATATTGTCTAATCGTGTGAGTCTTGCAGCTTCTTCGGCACAGCAGAGGAGGAGTGGTGCCCCCTTCTCTCATGTGCTGACATCCTCTTGTAGGCCCATCATGCCACCTGTAATTACAAGAGAAGCGCTATCAGAGGGAATGAATTAATAGACAACAGAGGAAATACCTGTCTGATAACGATCTCTGATCTTCTCATTGCACCGGATCTAGTTTCATTTGTTCAAGGACAAACACTTTGTAAGAGTTGAGAATAGAATCATTTTGCCGGTGCTTCGAGTCATTTTTAGAACGTTTTGAGGGAAAATCTACCCCAGAAATGATACTAACCAAGTGCAGCACATGGCTGTGAACGAGAGCTGAGAACCAGAATTGTCAAGAGGCAGACCTTGGAGCTGCTGCACTGTTAATATTGCTGCAACCACTACAGAAATATTACCACTTAGTGAAGATTTAACCCTCAAATAGTGTCATTAAAGTTTAGTTTTGATGATATCCAAGGCTTTTATAATCAGCTTGCTCACAGGAGAATTTCTTTCTGCAGGCAGGGGAGAAGGGATTAATGTTTTCTCAGTCATTATATAAATAATCAGACTGCAGGAAGCCGTACTTCTGCCAAAAGAAATGACTCAGTAGGGGGCAAGATTGCACAGACATGTAAAGCAAACATAAGGAAGGCAATCGAAGGAACGTTGTACCTGATGTTAGAGCTGATGTCCTGAACACTAAAAGTGATTAGTGGAGAAAGCCCAACAGGAAAGAAAAAGCAATAGTCGCAAGTAAAAACTTAATAAAGGAGAAGGATTTAGTGTCAATGGAGAACTCAGATAACAAGGCTAAATGTGTGCCCAGGAAAGCAGGCGGGGGGTTTGTACCGTTCCAAGGTCCCAGTGCTGATGTCAGTTTTTGGCGATGTTTTCTCCGTCCCCAGTGCTTCTGCTCGCAGCTTAACAAACTGCTCACTGAAGCTTGGCTAATCCTTGGCTAGCAGTGCCCAGTGATTTATTATAAAGTTAGTTAATTTGGGAAGATCTGCGACATCCCACCGTACACACATACCCCTGACAGATCCCCGCTGTCTTTACTGCGGAGTCTGACTCGCCAATTAGTTTGAAGAATTGTTTTGTATGTGTGTGTGTGCAGGTCATTAAGAAAAGAGAGGAAGACAGAGTGAGAGTTTGCCCACGTCTATCAGAGAGAAACATAAGGCACATTGTTCATCACATCGTGTCTGTTTGCCTTCCTGTCGTGTACGGACTTTGTGTGTGTGTGCAAGTGTGTGAGTCAGTCCGTCTGTGCCCTATACAAGTGTGATTCAGCACTGTCCAGGCTCGGTTGAATGGGTGCCCTGTTTGTGCCTCGTTTCTGACGCCAACAGCCGCTCTGCACCCCTTGCCTCCGAGCAAGTGTTGCGCCCTATGTGCTAAAATAACAGGTGCCTTTACACAATGACTTAATCCCTCTTTCCCACCTCCCCCGCTGCACCCTGCTGGGGTTACGACACCTGTGGGCCCCGGGCAGCTCCCGCTTAGAAATAAAAAGTCAGGATTAGTCAGACACAGCTTGTTTTCCCAGACAAGAACAGACCACAGGTGACTCTTCAAAATCACTAAATACGATAGCAAATAATTTGTAGAAACCTGGATCACATAAAAGATGGAGTGGGTGAGAGCAGGAATGTCATCAAAAACACCTTCTTCAACAGCTTCTTATGATCTAAACTGTGCCCATTTTGCTGTCCTGCACCTACACTTAAAGGGGCACCCCACTGATTTTGCACATGGTAGTTCAATTACTCATGAGAAATATGACTCAAACTGTGAAAACAGTTGTCTTCTGGTTATGTCTGACTTAAAAGAAAGTCTGTGAAGGTTGGATAATGTCCAATTGGTTAGCATGTTAAGATTAAGTTGCTATAGTTGACGTGTTTGCAAGCTTATTTTACTGGAAAATGTTCAGACTATCTCTGAAAATGTACTGGAAAGTCCTGGGAAATGATCTGTACAAAAGAGTGGGAACCCTGGTCAGGATATCTTGGCCTCTGCTACTTCGATTTCGATCATTCTTAATCTGTCTCTTGTGAGTCCTCCATCTTTATGAATGTCCATTATTAAACTGCTGTAGTAGCCCTTTAAGTCCACTTGGCAGTCAGTGTTTTTTGTGCACTGCTTTACATAAGGCTTAAATTATAGGCTCGGTTCATCCATATTACAAAAAAAACCCAACATACTTTCTCACTTACTGAATCTGGTACAATATCTATCCATGGAAATAGTTTTGGCTTTGGATGTCTCTCTCTCTCTCTCTCCCTCTCTCTCTCTCTCTCTACTCCAACACAATGGAGATGAATGGAATTTAGTAAAACTTAAAATGTTATAAAAAAAGTGGCCCTATTGCTCTAGATCAGAGATCAGAGAACTTAAATGCTGGAGGGGGCCACAATTTTTCATCAACACTACCACAGGGCCACATATAGGACCGTACACTTAACCAGATATGATGAAACTGCAATTTGAAATATGTTTACAGTGCAGTAACTTAATATATTTCATGCTCAAATGCACGTTTAACAGTTTAAATAGGAATACAAAAGGTTTAAAGCAAATAAAAAATAACAAATTACTGTGATTTCTTTTTTTTAACTGCAAGAACAGCAGACCAACATTAATTGCAAGAAGTAATTTTGTGCATTTTTACACTGTGCTTTTAAGATTTCATGCTCAAATGCATGTAGTTGTACTGAGGTCCACTTCAAGTGAGGGTGCGGGCCGTATGTGGCCCCCGGGCCTCCAGTTGCCCATCCCTGCTCTAGATAATTAGCATGTTGTTAGCAGTTTCGTCAGGGCTATTTTGTTAGGAGAAAGTGTTTCCAATGAAAGCAGCACATACCTCTAGAGGTATAGTTGGTGATGTAGCCAATTTGCACGAAAACACCCTATACGGTCTCTTCAGCTGAAGTTTCTCTTTGGCAAGAATGAGTCATTGAGTCAAACATTTTATTCTTATTATATAACAATATTGCACTAAACATATGTGCAGGAACACCTGCGTTTCCTTTCCTCTCTCCTGAGCATGTCCAGTCTGTCTTGTATTTCTCTGGGTTTTGGCTGAACTCAGGCGGACGTATTAGAAGCGTCCTCTGTGGGCGCATAGCTGTCGCCATCTACATCAGTCTGTTCTGAGACTGACAGACTGATAGGAAATACTGTTGAGCGGCCGAGTCTGGGGGCTCGTGTTAAACCTGGCACCCCAGCTTCCTTTTTCTTTTTTTCTCCCATTCTTTCTTCACCATTCCTTCCTGCATTTTTCCCTTCGCACATTCTGCCTCCATACCGCAGCTCCCCTCATTACCTCTCTTCTCCTGTGCCCCCTCTCTCATCGTGTCCTTCGCTCTCCCCTCCTCTTTTCTTCCCCCCCTCCCTCCCTCCCTCCCTCTCTCCTCTGGACCTTGATGTCAAGGCCTCTCAGGCAGTGTGGTCTCTGTCTGCAGGCTGTCAGGGCAGGGACACTGCCCACTGGGACCCTGAATGGGACAAATTGACCGTAACAATGTTCCCACTTAGCATGTGGAGCCCGGAGAAAGAGAAGGTGAAAAGGAGGGCCTGATGATTGAGGAGCAGGCCAGCCACACTGGGCTGGGGGAGAGAGGGAGGCAGGGAGGGAGGGAGGGAGAGCAGGACAGCTCTTTGAAATGTATGAATTGAAGACTTACATTAAATCACACATCTCGTCTTTCTAAATCCTCTCTCCACATATCCTCTTCTCTCTTGTGCACTCACACACGAACATACGGCTTTTCTTGTTGTTATTTGCCCAAGGCTAGTGCTAGGGTTGCCATAGCAGCAGGATAAACACGTTTGCCCATGACCCTGCGAGTCCTCACATATACACACACACACACCTCATTTTCAAGGCCCAGATGCCTTCCAGGGGGAGGTTCGTAAAGCCTGGCAGTTTGATCTGCACCAAGGTGCTACCGCAGCCCCACAAAGGGTCAAGGATCAGCCAGCCCCCTATTAAAATGCAATAAGGGCTATAGCCCGATGGGACCACCTCCGCCATTTAATCACACACCGCTGCTCCCCCATCATCTCTCTCCCTTTTATCTTTTAATCACTTGTTTTTCCACTCCTGTCTTCCTTTCACTCTCATCTCTCCGTCTGTGCTTCATGGCTGTTATACATCCAGTGGAATGCCAAGGCAGCCAGAATAGATGAGAGAGTTCAAAGAAGGAAGCACCAATATAGTCAATAATAAGCGCTCTTTCATTTTTCTTTAAAAAACTCTCCTTCTTATGGGTGCTCTCATCGGCAGCCACAGGCTAGTCTCTCCTCGGAGTTTGTAAAGTCTATGATTTCAATATTTTTTTTTTGTCTATGCCCTTTAACTGTGACAGAATGTCTTGGAGAAGTTGGAGCGATATCCTGTTGTGTAAGCCCGAGGTGGCTCAGTACGACAGGAACAAAGAATGCAGCTGCTATCACCAAAGGCCAAGTGGCTGTTGAATAAAGATGCTTCCCGTTGGTAAAACTGGTATTCCATGTAGGCTTATTGTACCTCCACAGGGGGAGTGTGTTCTTGCATGTGTGTGTCTCCTTTATCTGAGTAAGGTAAGGTAGACACTGGAGATTCTTCCATTCTCTGCAGCGGTGAAAAAAAAAAGAGAGAGACATTTCTATGAGTATAAACTCCATCCTGCTGGCAGCGAACCATGAGTGATACTGTGGGAGACAGGATGAAAAGACGGGCAGACATGTCGGAGACAGACACCAACTTCTACTTCCTGGACACGGATAGCAGTGTGTGTGAGCTGAATTTCTTTCACGGCCTGTTTGCTTGTCATTAAGCCGCGTTCACATAGCTTCCTCTCGCTTTCTCTCTCTCTTTCTCACACACACATGGTGGTGCCTCTGTCGCTCACACTCTTATGAAGTCTCGGTGTCAGCAGAGCCCCAGTTTGTTAACAAGAAGAGACTAATGAGGGGCCATAGTCAGGCAGGGAGTGGACAGGCTGGTCCCGTATACCACCCGGAATACATGAATACACACTGGCACATCGAGGCGCACGCTTGCATATTCCCAGACATACACAAACACACACATACACACACGCTCAGAGCAAAGTAACAAGCCACCACAAGCCCAAAGCAGCAGATTCAGCACCAGGAGCCATACTGCAATTATATTATTTTTCTCCTCTGACATGATAAAAATAGCAACACTTACTTCTATTATAGCATTCATATACACACTGTGAGCACCTCCTTGGTTTTATTTCCCAAGCCAGGTTGCTATGATCACTAAGCAGATAAGTAATAAGACTCAGTTTAACGGCTGGATTCGGTGGGAGGCATTGCGTAGAAGATGCTGGTCACACACATCCTGAATCATTTCCCGCATCAGCGCAGCGTGAATCTGAAGAAACCATGCCCTCTGGGCCAGACTGGTATTATCCTGCTGCTGTTTTATAGCTGATTCATTTCTTAGGGGAACTTCCAGCCCAAATGGCTCTATCCTGTAGTTTTATGGTCGCAGTGAAGCTGCAAAAATAAAATGAGAATGTTCTCATTGGCTTACTGCTGTTGACAGAATTGTTTACTACTCTAGCTGCAGCTTCAGCTATTGTTACTGTGGTGTGTGCTTGTGTCATTGTTGTTTGGGTGTTAAGTTTGTGACTGCACTTTTTAAAGGGTCAGTTCACCCCATATATAAATAGTTCTCCTCTTATCTTTAGTGCTATTTATCAATCTAAATGGTTTTGGTGTGATTTGCTGAGTGTTGGAGATATCTGCTTCCTCTCAAACATAATGGAACTAGGTATGTAAGAGAGCTGACACTTTTCCACTAAGTTGCTGCCTAAACATGATGGTACCTTTTCTACAGTGTTTCAGGTTGATGTAGGGAGCTGGACATGCACAGAGTTCTCCTTGCTGAAGCATAGAGCTCATGGAGACAGACCAGGCTAAAGTTTCCCTTTAAGTAACTGGGTCATGATTTGTGGAAAGAGACTTTGCTGTTGAGTTTTTTGTATGTATAAATGTATTAGCAAGCCATATAGTATTTTCAAGTAAAGGAAGATACTCAATCTTGAGCTGATATCTCGAACACTTGGTAACTCACACCAAAACAATCTATATTGATAAATAGCACCACGGGTTAGAGGAAAAATATGGATTTCTGATTTTGGGGTGAACTGTCCCTTTAAAAAAATGTAAATGTCTGCTCATTCTGCTGCCAAGCAACCACTTGTTTTGTGCTTTGAAGTAATTAACGGCCTAATTTGTTCAGTGACCTGGGGGAGTCAGTCATGCTGAAGAAACAAAAAGAAAACTCTGGCTTGCTGGCACCGGGTGCGGGGCAGTTGGCGAAAGTGGAGGGACGGAGCAGAGACTGCGACCTGCTGTCTCTCTTCACTCTGACGGCGGAGCGAAGAGAGAATGCGGAGCGGTCGAGGCAAGAAGGGGCAGCGGCACGTTGACGGCTGATGGGTGAAGCTGAACTGCGAGGTAAATGGGAAAAGTGTAGAGGCAGTGAGCAGAGAGAAGGGAAGAGAGGTGGAAAATAGTGGGAGAGTCTTGAGAGGATGCTTGTTCAGCCTCTGTTGCTGTTGGAAAGTGGGTCCTTGAACATACTCGCCTAAATTAACGGCTCAGAAGCACCAATTAATGTACAGCCTCGCTGTGGGTCTCTGCTGTGCCGAATCAAAGAGGTCTTGCTGTGCAGTGCGTCTGCTCATCTCCTAAGCATGTGTGCATTCACTCACATACACACACACACACACACACACACACACACACACACAGACAGAGGGGATTTTGGCCAAGAAACTGTAGCCAATGAGTGAAGAGATGAAAGTGGAGCTAAAAGCTGAATGTCAAGGTTAAAGAACAAAAGGATGGTGATTTGTGCTTTGTTAATAAGCAGCAAAGGGATGAAGGGAAGTTTGATGGCTGTGATGAAATAAGGAGTGGGGGAGGAGGAGGACAGAGTGTGTTCTCTGAGGGCGGGAATCACAGAATCAGACCCAGAACCCATCTGGAGGCAACAGGTCTGGTGACAGCAGGCGGGTTCCCAATCCAAGTATCCCAGCCACGGGTGACAGCCAGGATGGGAGCCAGGGTGTCCCCTTGTCCAAGACCCCCGGAGACCCAGCAGTCTGTACCGTGGTACTAACTACTTCAGTATGACAGCTAGGCATGTTTGTTATGGTCACTTGTGGATTATAATTGTTCAAATTGTAAGTGGATGGCTGATATTAGCGCTTCTGTCAGAGATAAGTGGATTCTGTGAGGAGGGTGGACCGTTTGTATACTGAGGAGTTATGTGGAAATGATAGAAAGGATTTAAGCTCCTTCACAGCAAATCTGTTAATGCAGTACATTATGTCCCGGTCTGAATTCATTAACATTAATTTCACTTGATACAAGGAACCGTAACAATAGCAGCCACAAACCAATAAGCCACAAAAGCAAAAATAATTGATATACTACACACATAACAGCTACTTGTAAAGCCTGCGTGCTGTTACAATAGAGCTGTTGATTGGCAAGTCCTCTGTGCCGGGGTTTTCTGTGGTTGCTGTGCATTCAGAATACCATAGCTAGCGTGCTCACAGTAGCTAGTGGGTCATTCGTATTTGCATGTAAATGTTTTTCACCCCTTGGCTTGACTGGTGGGGCAATCAGAATGGCTCTCTGTCTGCATCACTAAGAGGGAGGCTGCAATGACTGACTGTGACATTCAGAGCTCAGGCCAGGCTTCACCCTTTGCTTTCATTCGCTTGTTCGCTCACACGTTCATTTCTGTGGGAGGGAGAATGCGAAAGACAGGAAAGGGTGTTTTTCGTGTGTGTTGGTGTGATATCTCGTCAGTAGACCCTATAGTGTGTATTCACAGTCCCATTCTTAACGGCTTGATTTGCTCTAAACATGAGAATCAGACCATGTCATCCCACATCCTCCTACCTCATCATCCAGCCTCAGCTTGGCCACCTCCAGCATCCCATGGCGCCACCGAGATGGACACTTGCAAAGCCGTTTCTTGCTCTGACCAGCGTGACACACACACACACACACATAGACACTGGCACACACACACCTCCCACATGGCGATGATGGATACATGTGCAAATGCGTATCTGCACGACGGAGGAGTGTTTGTGCTTGACTCATGTAGCACATCCCAGGGTTTGGCAGTCTGTCAGCCATTTATCAGCCTCTGTCATCAAATGAAGCACGGCCCTTTAGGTCTCCGAGCTTCACCAGCTTGGGTTCTCTGCTTACTGAGCGAGGCGGGTAGAGGGGACGTTGGGGGACGAGGAGACTCAAGAGGAACGGGATGTTTTGAGCATAAGTTCAGTGAAGAGATGGAAGAGTTTGTGAGGACATAAAGAAACCAAATAATCACTTCTCTGACTGGTGGAATGTGTGTTTATGCCATGAATATGTCCATTTAATTGACTTTATCTAAACATGTCTGTTAAGGCAACCACAATGCTCCACTGCTGAATTATTCTGCTCCGTCTGGTGCTCATATTCGCAAAAATAGACTGATAAATTGGTCAGCCTATATTTTCGAATCGGAGATACACTACCGGTCAAAAGTTTTAGAACACACCAACTTTTCCAGAATTGAATTGAAAATGATGCAGTTTAATGTCTCAGTGTAGTCTGAAATTAATGCACATTTGCAATATTTAAAATTCTTTATTGAGCATGATAGTGTTTTGAAAGTAAAAAAAACATTCAAAATCACATTTTATGTTGGACTAAAGGACTAAAAAAAGACACAAAATGACCAAAAAAAGACACAAAATGACCAAAAAAGACACCAAAAGACACAAAATGACTTAAAAAAGACACAAAATGACCAAAAAAGACACTAAAAGACACAAAATGACTTACAAAGACATGAAAATAATTCAAAAATGGACAAAATAGCCCAAGACTCCATAGAGTTAAGTTGTTAACCCATTTCTTGTTCCCTGAAAAAGGCCTTCTTGTATAATTCTGAAATGTACATTATTTTTCAGTTTTTGTTAACCTTACCTTTTTTTATTTACCTCTGGCAGTTCACCACTTACCTTTGTACCCTTTCAAGCTGTTCATTTGACTTGAACTGCTTGAATTTCAGTAAAAAACTGGAAAAATTGGTGTGTTCTAAAACTTTTGACCAGTAGTGTATATTGATGATATATACATGTATTGGTGTACATGTCTCCCAATATGCACCGATATGGATATCAATTGCATTTGGAAACATAAGAAATCAAGAAAATAGCAAACCACATATTGAATATGTGAATATCAGCTGATATATCAATATTATAATTTTAACTCCTCATATTGAGATCAGCAATTGGCCCCCAAAGTACTGTATCGGTCGGGCTCTAGTTCTTGTATTCATCCCAACACTGATGTAAGCGCATCCTGCTCTATGACTGAGTATATGAGTCTGTCTGCCAATGTGGGATGTTGTGTGTGTATATACAGTCTAAATAAACACAAAACCTATTTTAAAAGTTTCCCTTTCCAGTTTACGCTGGTTTACGTTTGATGTGACAAGACTTCAAACATTTCTCTAATCCTCCTCCTTGACATTTGAGCATTCAGTTGTTTTATCCCAATTATAGGATGTTACTGTACAGCTTGTCTGCTGCTAAACGGAAACATTGGTTTGTTGCTGTGATTATGTGGTCTTTTCTGTAGTTTGTAGTTTCTGTAGTTATAAGAAGCGGTGGCACCTTATGGGCTTAAACGTCTGCGTATTGGCCTTTTTATCATGCAAAGAAAGCGTTGGCTCTAGCTTGTTTGTGTCTGGGCTCACCGTGTACTGATTTGACTCCTCATCATGACTCACGACTGCTCTTGTTGACCCTGTCCTTACCCGGCTGGCGACATCATCACCGCGCCGCCTCGGCACCCTGTTGTGCGTATCAACACGCACCTCACTTGTTACCTGCTGAGTTTGCTCTAACCTTTTCAACAATTATCTGCTTGCTCCTTATAAATAGCCTTGCTTGTTCTGTCTGTTTCATTTCAATACCAGCCACGCTCTCCCCTGGCTCTCTGCAGCAGCAGCGGTACAGAGAAACTCGATCCCAGAGTCTAAACTGAAGTAATAAACAAGACAGAAAAATGCCTGAGAGCCAGCTCTTGCAAGCCTGAGATATGTCATGTACCATGAAACATTAAGGGTGCTGTCACCAGCATTGGCTGGGTTTTTCCACTTGCATGCATGTTGGAGAAGAATGCCGTAAAAGCTGTGTTGTTGCTGTAGTAGCGAGTAAACAGAGACCCTCGCCAAAATAACCCAAATCATCATAGAAACATGCAGCCAATGAATGAGCTCTCAGATCTGCCTCCTGCTGTCTCAGCGTGATTCTAACTTGTAATAGAGCATATTTTTTACTCAACTTTTATGTTATTGATGACTTTTGAGTGAGCATGTTTTTAATTGTGCTACCCTGAGGGGGCGACCTGAGTGCTTAGAAACGCTGGTGAGCAAATCTCCTGCCAAATGTTAAAGATGGCAGTTATTCTTGAGTGAGGTTTCTGTTTTCTGTGTGTTTATTGCCTGCCCGCTGGACATCGCCGCTCCTCTCTGGTGAACACTCTTTTTTTTTTTTTTTCACTTGCTTTCTCTCAGTTTTTTTTGGCTCGGGCCGCTTCACCTGGCATCGAGATCCTCTCTGCTGTCATCAGCACCATTAACGGCCACAACAAAGTATCTTTGAAGCTCTGCAGGGCTTAGGCCATAATAGGAGGACAGCTCCAGGCTCACACTATAATGGAGGTAAAGCTCAGGGGCTCCACTGTTTGCTCCTCTAGTTCACATTTCTGTCCCCTTTCATAAGATATGGCTCTAAAGACATCTGGACCAATTACTCTGTCTGTCTTCTCGTCTAGCTCTCCTCTCTGTACCAGCCTCTGACATTATAGGTGATGTTGACAAATGCAGCGACATGGATCATAACTATACAGGACAAATGGTGAATGCACGACAAAAATCGTCGTTCTCTGGAGCTATATCCTAGACAGAGGTAGAAACTGCTGGAAGCTCAGTATTTATTGCTGTCTATTGCTTCTGTTAATTGGATGCATTACGTTCATTTCCTTTGCCGCTTTTCAAATCTTAATCAGATGGTTAATTTACAGTTTTGCAGGCTTTAACCAGCTGTCTGCGAATATCTTCATCTCCATCTCGTCGTCTTCTGTGTGTGTCTCCATGGTTTCCTGTGTTTGTTTAGTCATCGGGCAGGCAGCGTTTTGTGTGTCAGAGTGTGTGTGCCCCTGACGGTGTGTGAAGGTATGTGGGGAGGTTAATATAACAGTGTCTTCTGCCTGGTCTGGCATTAATTCAATGAGGCCGGTGAAAATGTGATGGGGATTATTTGTCTGGCAGTCAGTCCACAGAAAGAAAGACCAAGCCGCTGCAAGGAGCCTTCATTAATATAATAAGACTCCCTGGTTAGCACAGCTAGCTTGCTTCATCGTCTTTATGTCAGACACACACACACACACACACACACACACACACACACACGAAATCTGTGAAAACCCACAAAAAAATACTATACGATATACTTCCCCATTGCCAGTAGATGATTATGTCTTTTTCTGGTGTCATATTTGACGTCGCAAAGGCACCACAATTTACTTTAACTTCAGCAGCTCTTTTGCGAAAAAATTTAAATGAACTAAAGAAAGATGGCAACATTACTATTCGACATCCAGAAACACCACCAGTTAGCACATCCACACAAATTGTATAATGTATAAGAAAAACTGAGTGTGTATTTGATAAGTTAATTTACATTTGAATTGACTGACAACAAGGCAAATAAACTCCTTCATCTGCTGCCAGAGGAAAACCTCGAACATTTTTAAATTTAACTGGGTCGAGCTAACATGATTTAACATACTTTGGTATTAAACTAGCTCCGTGCAAAGTGAGTAAATCTGATGTTCAGATGCGCGTCTGCCTTAATTAAGCAGTATAATTATAAATGCTGCAATCTACTGATTGAAACATGATGCCAGTTATATTGAAAAAGTATTTAATTTTCTCATTTTTTCAATCATAAAACTAGTGCATCCACACCATCACTGCCGCTCAAAGCTGGAGCCGATAAATCCCGTTACTACTCCAGAGTCATTTGTCCTGGATGTAACCTTCTCCACTAAAAACAAAACTCAGATGTTCGTGGGTGATAGTGGGTTATTTTTTCCAGTGGGAAATGGGCTAGAGACACCTAATGGCTGCCCCGCTTCACTCTCCACGGCCACCTCGCTTCTCGTTTATATATTTTTCACTTTCACAATTCACAAAAAGCAAGCCAGGGAAGCTGATTATGCTCTCTGCAGTCACTTCTCCTTGTGTTTTTCACCATCAGCTCAGCATTTCCTTTCCATTGTCAAGTCGGTTCCCTGGTGCTGATAAGGAGTAATTGCCAGCGTGGCAGTTGACTTGCTTCTTCCTTGAGAGTTGCCATCCAGGCTGAAGCAGGCTTTGAGACTCTTTTTGTTACCATGAAAAGTCTACATCAATATCTTTGTCTGGAGGTGGAGAGATTTCGTTTGCATCTGATAATCCCTTTTCACTCCTGAAATTAGTTTCTCTCTCTTGAGGCTAACATGCAGAAGCAAAATTACAAATGAGCGAGGATTACAAATGTAAAAGTGTGAAACAGAACAGATAGGGAAATGAGTGGAACAAGTGTGTGTGGGTGTGCATGTACCTGAGTGTGTGTTTGTGTGTGTGGAGGAGGCCTCTCTGCCAGCAATCAAGGACTCTTGCTGGGATACTCACCTGATTGAAATGAATAGATTCCTGGATAGTGGATACAGGAGGAGGGAGCGGCAGCCGGAGGACTCATCAGTCATCACACACACACACACACACACACACACACACACACACACACTCCGAGGCTGGCTCAGTGGCTCATTAATGCACCTTAGCACCACTGGCTACACCAGGCACTGAGCCAACCCAAAAACAGAAGCTAAGAGGCGATGCTCACCGTGGGCCACCCTGGGCTGGCGAGAGGGATAAAGCTGAGCCTCTGGCAAGTTTTAGGTATCACTCATTAGTATCCATACACAAACTAATGAAGAGCCTGGAGAGAAAGAGAGCCAAAGAGAGAGAGAATGCACCAATCGAACTGAAAAAAGAAACAAAAAAACACACACACAAATCTCAGTATGAGCACTTAAAAGCAGCTCAGCTAACAACCGTTGATGTTTTTTCGCCTAGGAGCTGATATTTAGTTAGACTTAAGGCTTAGGAGTGTCTGTGTAAGTGGATGTAGTGATAAATCTTAAAGCAGAACACTCTCCCCGAGCCGAGAGCTGCATTGTGGTGAACTAGTTCTCCTTCAATCTGAGTGCCAGGGGACGCAGACACACAGGGGAGGCTAGGTATAGAAATAGCCTGAGTTTTTGTTCATAAACACAACCCCTGCCTCTTGGAAACTTATGTGTATGTGTTTGGGTACCAGAACTCTTGCATCAGCATGATTATCAGGAGCAATATTGATTTTGTCAAAGCTGTTTCTGGGGTAAAATATTGTTATTTAGTCTGTGTTTACGTCAGGGCATTTTGTTATTGTTGTCAGGCAAATCGGTAGCCTTGCTCAGAGCGGGGCTGCTTATTTTTTTAAGGCTCAGCGAGTCTACAGCCAAGGCAGCTAGTTTCTCTTCCAAGGGCTCCTGAGAGTCAACCCTGAGGACCTGGACTAATTCTTCTGCATCACATTACCATTCTCATTAATGTGACTGATTATACACTTGGAAAGAGTGGGCCACAGTCGTGAGCCAACCAGCCAAAGTGTTTACTGGCACACAAGTGTGAAAAATCAGAATGCCCACTCGTGTTGAGTCATTTGTGTCTTAGATCATTCTGACGGCTGCGCACAGACCTTTGACATCTCATTTTCGGTCAGAAATTGATTTCCATCTAATTTAGATGGTGGTTTAGCATGTGAGGCTGAGCTTGTGCTGGCGTGTCAGAGTGTGTATGTGCTTATGAAAGAGAGATGTTGCCAAAGTTAGAGTTAACTTCTTGTTTCATGGTTTTGATCACACATTTAATTAACCTTTCTTGGCTTACAGTTGAAATGTGAAGGATGTTATGTAAACGAATGTACTGCATTTAATACCTGCATAAAATGTTTCTAAAAGGTTTCCACTGGAAGAAATATATTTCTTAACAAGCGAGCAAGTGGCTCCAAATTTATATCCAGTTTTTATAAGAAAAGCAGAAGTTGTTTTTATGGTATGATAATGTTTCCGCTCGTGTTTATTGCTTGAGAGAGAACACAACAAATGCACAAAATAGCTCTGACTAAAGAATGAAAACAAGCAAAAGTGTGTAAAGTAGAAAATGACTGTCTTGGTCTTTTCAGTGCACTAAGTGGTGCCCCTGAATGTGTGAAAAAAGTAATAAGACTTAATGTATGAGCCATTTTTGTGATAATTAGATGTTGTGCAGAGACTGTTTAAAATGCAGACAGACTTCAGAGGATAGGAAAACACAAAGCTGCAGAGCCATCACCCTGTCCCGACTACAGCCATTATTTGTTTCATTACGACTGGCACACAATATAAATACCCTGTTATTTTAGAAAAGTGTTTTCCTTTCCTTCGCTCAGAATAGCAAAATGGAAATAGTTCTGGGCCTGACTGTTGCTGTGTTTAGGTGTATTTCTAATCAGTGAGCTCCTTAATATAGACCACGGCAACCTCCCACCATTAGATACGCTCTGTCGGCTTAATATAGAACAGAGATCCCATCTGCTTAATTCAGTTCAAGTCAATCTTTATTTATAGGGCAGGGACACATTTAGGAGCAAGAGTCAAGTTTACAATTTAAAAAGACCCTCCCGGGCTTCAACAATCACATTACAATAAAGGAAAAGCAAAGAAATTAACCGAGTGCATTAAAACATGATAACAGTAGCAATAGTTTAATCATGCCCTAAATGAGATCAGTGAAACGTGAGAAACTACCCAGAGCATTAAGCATCCAAGATCCAAGTTATTCCAAGCAGAAGGAGGCAAATGGTCCAGGATCCCCCTCTAATGTAATGGAGGGTGTCAGTGTGTGAAATGCAGACTGGCTGGTTTTAACTGGTTAATAATAGTTATATAATAATAAAAGTCTGCTGTGGATGGCTGGTGCTTTTTGTGAGAGAGACCTAGATATTATCAGATCAGCCTTGACCACCATGAGGTTTCACCCCCCTGTAGTATCTGTAGATCTACATATTAGATATAATAACAGATCTCATAGGGAACCAATGGAACATCGAAACATAGAGAGAGAATATCAACTCAGGAACATTGACTCACTCCCTCATTTCAAATCACAACTCAAAACACATCTGTTTAAAACTGCTTATTCCCTCTGATCACAGTTACCCTGTCCAATCTATCTTTTGTATTGAATTGTTATTAATTCTGTCTATTTTATTGTATTTTATTGCTGAATCTTTTTTATCTTTTTTGTACGGCGTCCTTGAGTGCCAAGAAAGGCGCCTCCAAATAAAATGTATTATTATTATTATTATTATTATTATTATTATTATTAGAATATGTATTGACTGTGTGGTTTATCTGCACCTACAGCACAAGTTTGAAAATAAAGGCCAGTAAGCTAGCAATTTAAAGTAACTTGCATTTAACTTCTAATGCTTAAAGTCACAACAGCTAATTATGAGATCAAATGGTCACCAGAAATTGATTTAAAACAATACATATTTATCAGTTTTTATAAAATGTATGACATAATAAAGTATTAATTGTGTTAAAAATGCTACAGGGATGTAAATTATCATTACAATATTAACCTTTAATACATTCGATATATACCCAACCTCTCTTTTTTGTCCATGTCCTGATCCGATCAGAGAGTTAAGTTGCACATAGTAACTCCAGCAATAGAGAGATGCATTATTGACTGATCCAAAGTCCCGCCCCCCTTTTATTTTTGCTAGGTCAGATAAGCTTGATGCTGGTTCAGTGTGTATTCCTCTCTGGACATCAGGCAATATTGCTGCCATAAAGCCCACAGTAAGGACTGCACTTTTTTTCTTTTAGGATGCTAGGCATTATGTACATCCACATGAACACCAAAAGTTACTTTACATAAACTTAAGAGATTGCCAGTGAAGATTTTCAGGGGTATGAAGTGTTGCTTTGACACTTCCCCCTAGCCATAATTTTAAAACACACAGCACATCTCAGTATACACTACTGGTCAAAAGTTTTAGAACACACCAACTTTTCCAGAATTGAATTGAAAATGATGCTGTTTAATGTCTCAGTGTACTCTGAAATTAATGCACATTTGCAACATTTAAAATTCTTTACTGAGCATGAAAAATGACCAAAAAAAGACACAAAATGACAAAAAATGACAAAAAAAGACACTAAAAGACACAAAATGACTTAAAAAAGACACAAAATGACCTAAAAAGACACAAAATGACTTACAAAGACACGAAAAGAATTCAAAAATGGACAAAATAGCCCGAGACTCCATAGAGTTAAGTTGTTAACCCATTTCTTGTTCCCTGAAAAAGGCCTTCTTGTATAATTCTGAAATGTACATTATTTTTCAGTTTTTGTTAACCTTACCTTTTTTTTATTTACCTCTGGCAGTTCACCACTTACCTTTGTACCCTTTCAAGCTGTTCATTTGACTTGAACTGCTTGAATTTCAATAAAAAACTGGAAAAATTAGGGCTGGAATGCCATCGGATGACATGTGTTATGGATGGATAGATTTGCTTCAACTTTATGGAACTTTGATCATGAATCCTGTTTAAAAGTCAAGGTTGTTGGGCGGCACAATAGTGTGTGTAGCTGCTTGCAGCAGTACCGACGCTTTCTCCATTGAAATGAATGGCCTTGCTATATGCAATGTCACACTTGTGTGTTTGGTGTGAAAGCAGGCCAAGAATCAGCCCCAATACTGCTCACTGACCACAGTCTTTAATCTTCTATCGTCATTGTATTTCTGCCCTCTGTCCTCCCGCCATTGACCTGACTGAAGCCTCTGGCTATCAGAAACAATTACCTAGATTGTGTCAATAGAGTCAGTGGAGCAGGTGAACGCATCAGTATCCCTGTGTAAGTCTCAGGTCAGTGACAGTGAATGAGGGCTAATGGCCTTCACTTACTACAGTGTGTGAGTTCAGCTGGAAGAAGACCAGCTCGGCCAGAGAAGCTATGTGCCTCTCCACAGGGACCTTTGTACCAAGCTGAGCAGAGTGGTGCTTTCAGAAGAAACAAGGCACAGTGTTTCTCTGTTTGTGTCTACATATGAATTTGTGTTTCCACAGAGTTTTCTACCCCACCGTCCAGCTGACCTAGAGTTCGTCCAAAGGCCACACTACAACAAGTTTCTCCTCTCTTCGTCCCTTCTTCTGTCTCTGTGGGCGTCGGCTGGGGCATGAAAAGGAGAACAGTCTGGTTCTCTTCCAAAATGATTTCCATTAAGTGCCTTTGGAAGAATGCAACTTGGTACATGCCAGGAAAGGAAAGAAATAAATGACCCTAGAGTGAGAGCTTCAAGTGGACCGATCGAAGTTTGTTTGGAGGAAGTTGCTTCTGCTTCTTGCCAAGGCCCGGCAGGGCAAATTGAAGTATTTGGAGCAGCGTAGAGAACAGCATGAGGTGGAGAAGGAGGATAAGCTAGAATAAATGAGAAAGATTGCTGGAGTTTGGAGGAAGGTTGTTGCTACTCTGCATGGCCAAGCCCGGGATATAGTGGAGCTTAGGAGAGGACAGGCCAGACGATTACAGCAGAAGAGGGGAGAAAGAAGGTGAAGCCAGACGAGTAGAAAGGCTTGAAAACTTCCATTGAAATTCAATAAAACGCTGAAGAATTGAGGAGACAGCAGAACGAGTGGGCAAAAAAACAAGAGCTAAGGGGAAAGCAATGTTTCCCCTTTGCGTGTTTGTAATTGTTCCGGCGTATGCATGTTTTCTCCCCCCTGTTGCTGATGCAATTATCATCCTGAGACCAGGGGCGTTCTCCCTGAAGTTAGAGTGCTTGAGACACTCGGGTGGCTTGATGGAGTTTGGCACCTAGCAGTGCACAGACAGGGCCTGGAGACACCACTTTGTTAATTAACCAAAAAGACTAAAACTGACACTCCAGGCTGATAAACAGCAACGAGGTGAACGTCTTCTCCTCCCCCCTCCCCTCATGAGAGAAACTCCGGAGAGAAAAATCTTCCAGGTAGTTTAAGGCTGTTTGCTTTTCTCACAGCAACAAAAGCTGGGAATCTTATCGGTTGGGGGAGGGAGGGAGGGGGAGGTACCGATTTCAGTATCATTTGGAGCCTTTTTGTTGTGGAAGGATGAGAAAATCTGCCTTATCATAAGCCACTGCATTTACTTTATGTGCCCTCACTCTTTGATACACGTTCAGCGTATTTTCTGTCATTTACGGGCATTTTTCTCCATGCTGTGCATTTATAAAAGACTCCCCACAGCCTCTGTCTGACACATCCCCACCTACAGAATGTGATTCCACCAAGAAATATACCTGTGTGTATGTGTGTGCTCGTGTAGTTGTGCATGTATTTCTTTCAGTGTGTGTTTGTGTGTGTGTGTGTGAGGGTTTTTGATACCGCAGAGGGGGAATGTTGATGAGTACGGGTAAATAAACGGTATGGGAGCGTTGGCAGACAAAGCATGCTGGGTTCTTGTAAACCAGTGGTGGAAATGATTAACATCCGCACCGTCCCCAAACGAACCCCGACCGTTTCCCCACCGCCTCATTTGTTCTCTCTGTCAGTCTGGGGGCCTCATTTCCACTCATGAGAGGAAGGCAGTGGATAATTGTTTTAAAGGAAGCACTTTGTCTCAATCTTTGTAACATTTTTCTATCTTAATTACTATCTTCATTTTAGTGATTTCCTTAAATTCACGTCTTCTCCTCTCCCTCGTGTCGTTAAATTAGGAGTATGATATGCCAAAAGGAACCTGGTCTCACAGAAATCCGTGGAATAGCCACGGAATCGCTCAAATTTCCGTGAAACTGACACAGATTTCGCTACAATGCAAGTTAATGACAATCATATCCCGTGGTTATTGGTTTGTTCCAAGTCACGTGACTTTCAAGGTCCCAGCGGTCAGAACAAAAAACATGGCGGACAGTTCTCTCATTTTTAGTGAAAAATCAATATTTTGACTTAGTTTCTGCATAAAAATGGATTTTGATCACATTTCTAGCGAGAAATATATGTTTTATTTTCTAAATCTTCACTCAGTGAATGTACATAATCACTCTGTATGTTGGAATAGCCACGGGATATGACTGTCATTAACTTGCATTGTAGCGAAATCCGTGTCAGTTTCACGGAAATTTGAGCGAATCCGTGGCTATTCCACGGATTTTGAGTTAAGCGAATCCGTGGCTATTTCATGGATTTCTGTGAGACCATGTTGGCCAAAAGATGACTACCTGTTGTCTACCTCCTCCTCCTGTTCCCAGCAGTATTTTGCAGAGTATTTTCCAAACAATGTTCTGTGGTTGGAGACAGATTATGCCGTGGCCTCTGTGTGGTGGGTGACTGCTCTGTCACTGCTGACTCCAGCACACAACCTGCAGAGTTTGCAGTCATCCCATGACCCCTCATCCCCTTCGCGGCTATACACAATTTGCCATGTCGGCCCTGTATATCGCCTGCACCCTGTGCCCTGACATTTTAGCTTTGCCCTCCTATTTGCCCTGTCCCTTCTCATTATGAAACCGCATCCATTGCTGTCACAATGGCTCTTTCAGAGAGTCTAGCTTGTGCCTTTAATGCTGCACTCCAGCTTCCCTTTGTGTGCTCTCTCCTGTTTTAATCACTGCCCCTACACTTTATATTGTTCTCGACCTTATTTTTCTCCCCATCCTGCCCCTTTACGTCTCCACATTCATGCATCTTTGCCACACTGCTCTAAAACTCACCCCCACTTTGCTTTTCCTTCAGATGTTCAGCTCCTGCCTGCGTGACTGTGGTCTGTGTGTGCAGATCTAAACATTTCCCTTCATTAGACCGGGGTCTTGTTGCGGCTGCTCTGCAAATTGGCCTTATAGAAAAGCGGGCTGTGTTGTTCATTGAGCTGCCATGTCAGTAATAGTTGCCTGGCACCAGCTTTTGTTCCCCTCAGAGGTAATTGCTACCGAGGGGATTAAGTAATGATGTGACAAGGGTGAGGGCATGGGCGTGCCATCCGTCATCCATCGGAGTGTATCAGTGCACAAAAAGGATCTCCTGTGAAGTGAGAGGTGTCGTTTTCGTGGCATTTCCCAAGTTAAGACTGCGGGGCTTTCGAGTTAATCACCTACAGAGAGTGACTGGGAATAAAAATGATATTCAGATTGGAACTCTGCTGTAGTTTTGATGGTTTTGGATGTTACAGGTGTGGCTGTCGCTTAGTCCTCAAAATAAAATCTCAGATTTTTTCACACCACACAATTTTTAATGATCTTTTTTTCTTAAAATCAGACGATATATCGCTAATATGTTGATATCATGATTTGAGAGTGGATATTGTCTCAGGTTTTTGGACAGTGTAATATTGTAGAATGGCAGAAGTGTGTTTTTCTGATTTTAAGTCTGCATTGCAGTAAAGTGATGTCTTTTTTTCACCATAGACTTTTCCAGCTGTTCTATTATTTGGTATTATACACTTAGTTTTTATACTCACATTATTGATAGTTATTTCTCAAAAATCTTATAGTGTAACTACACTGTAAAAAATGTTTGTAGAAATTACAGTAAAACACTGTCAAATTGCATCAGAAATAGGTCGTAAAATTGAACGTTGTACATCACCGTAGTAGATACTTTTAATTACTGTAAACCAAAGAATAGCATAAAACTTTAAATTCTACTGTCATAAACTGTAGAAATTAATGGAGAAATACCATGATGACACAATTATCCTGAAAGTAATTGGATTATTCAGTATCAATTACAGTTTTTTTGCTGATATTTACATTTACATACACTCACTGTATTTCTTACGGTGAAGTTCTGGCAACCACAGCTGCCGGTATTTTACTGTAAATTAAACAGATTTTTTTTTTTACAGTGTACTTTATGAACTTTATGCAATATTGATATCGTGATATTTGGTAAAACATGTGATATTTGATTTTGTCCATATCCCCTAGCCTTAAAACAAACTACAAAAGAGAGGAATTATTCAAAAAATGTGATTTGATTTTAAAAACAAAAATGATTAAAACAAAGAGGATTTTTATTTATTAGGATTTATAAAGTGCAAAACTATTTTCGTCATTAACCGTAAATGTGAATTAATTGATAAAATCCACCTATCGCCCAGCTCTACTGTCGCTCCTTACCACCTTACATTTTCCTCACATCTTGCATTTGCACTCCTTTTGTTTCATTACATCTCTCAGTCTCAGTCTAAATGTCAGCGATGCAGTTGGGCAGTAAAACTCTTTATCCTCGGCTTCAGTTGATTTGGAAAAAACCCACAGCGACATTATTCTTGCTTTAGAGTTGAGGGCGACATTGAAAAACAAAAATGGAGATTACATCGCAAATACAAATGTGCACAGAAACAGAGCCACCACCTCCCACGGACAACTCGACCCTGCTTCCTCCTCTCACAAAGTTTTATTTCTTCTCTTTGGTACTTGGCTTTTCTCTCTTTAAGCTGTACATTAAAGTGGCATAAAACAGAGGACAAAAGCGGGTCCTCAGTGTCTCTGCACTTGAATGGCTTGATTTCCATTCTGGTAGATGTAGTGTCTTGGCCTGCCAAGTGGTGTGTAGACAGATCACGGCCCGGCCCGGCGTCTATAAAGAAACCTACTGTACACAGTGTCGACTGATAATGAGATATAGTCGGCATTCAAGAGATCCGAGTCTTTTTGCTTCTCCTCTGTCACTGTGGGCTGACTCACTTTAGAGACCAGCTCTGAAAAACACATTTAAAAGGTGCCATGCCTCTCTCTCTCTCTCTCTCTCTCTCACACACACCCATAAAGGCATATTATTCTTACCAGAGCCGTCAGTGAATTATCACTGCACTGTGAGGCGAAAATAAGACAGACAGAAAAGCGCTGTTTGACTATTTGTCTCTCCTCTGATCTCATTTAACTCCATGTCCCCTTACAAACACATTGGAGCATCTGCTGATGGCATCTTGCCCTCTCAGTGGGAGACGAGAGGGTGCTTCTTTCTACTCACCAAGCACGTATCACATACACACATACACACTCCATGCCACTTAAGTCCCAGTGCAATTTACAGTGGAAATGAAAACACTCCAATGATATAGTTTACAGGGTGTTAGAGCTTTTAAATGTGGCCCCTTTTCTTTAGTAGACACTCCTCAGGTGACACAAAGACATAAACACCCCGTCATAGCATTCAGATAAGTTCAGTGTTTATAGTATCCAAATCTCCTTCTCTATTTCAGTTTATTGATGGCTGGGCAACCCGTGCTTATGTGTGCCTTTTCTCCATTAGCCACCCAGCTAGTTACTGAAAGCAAGCCATTATCAAGGAAAAGCTGCTAACAATGGATGATCTGTTACTGTGCGTGTTTATAGTCGAACCCAGAACTTAAATTGATTTTTATGTACGCACTTTTGTAGACTCTTCCTGATTGAGTTATAGTAATTGGATTAGAGATAAGATCGGGCATTTACAGCACGTCTAACTCCAACAATTAAGAAGTCTCGACTCAGAAAACAGATTGACTGAATGCTGCGAGATTGTAAAAGACATCACGTTTTTGAATACAATGCTAAATGGGGGCCTTTCCCTGCAGGCCTCAGTTGTCCTAATCGACCTATCAAGTGGCACCTTGGGTCCAAATCTGCTCACTTAATCCGGTGACTGCCTCGTGCACTGCCTCCCAGCAGTCCATCGCATTTCTGCTGCTCTTTATGTTGAACTGCTCTGCATACATATGAGCTGTTTTTGATGCTGGAAGGCACGCAAGCTTTTTTTTTTCTTCTTCTTTTTCTGCTTTGAAGCTTCTGTGTGCTCAAATGTTGCTCTTAGAGACTCAATACAGCAGATAGATGTTCAGCATGTGCTTCTTGGAAATGCAGCATAGAAACAACTAGGGAGTCCAAGAATTGAATGTAATATGAATGTAATTCATATATATATATATATATAGCATAATTTCTATTCCAGGTAAATAATTTGCGGTTTTAAATTTGTGGTGTAACTGTCAGAAACTGCTGTAGTATGCACAACTTGTACCACAAGTTGGAGCCTCTTACTATTTACTATTTACTATTTACTATTTACCATAAAATAACACACTGCCCTGCCCACGAAAGAAGAAAAGAAAAGTTGTGAAATTGTCAAATTTCAAGAAACTTTCCATGGGAAGTTAGGCTGGGGAAAACTTTCCATCGGCATAATGTAAATTTATGGGAATTAAATGGAAATTGGGTGTAATTTATATAAACATTTTGTTAACAAAATGTTAAGGGGAAAAGAGCCCCTCTCCCTCCAAAAAAGTCCCATTCAACGTGTAAATGTTTAATTGAACACATGATGGATTAATGCAGAGTGCATGTAGGGGGCGTGGTCTATGCAGCCCTGCAGTAAGCAGTGTGCTTTGTGCATGTGATTGAGGAATAGCAGATATAAGTATATATATTTCCCAACTATATTTAAGTTCGCTGTTAAGGGCCAACCTTAAGTTTTGTAAATTCATGATTTATTCTTGTTTATTCCCATAAATTCCCGTTAATTCCCATGGAGAATTTCTAACTTTGAAAATTCTCAGAATTTTGTAACCCTATCTGAGACTCATGCTAACGCTAAACTAGTCAGACAGCAGGACTCTAATTAAACATGCTTCCGATACAATCGTACACCAAAGTGATTAAGTGTATGTGACACTCTGAGTATAAATGCTTTTTTTGTAGTTACAGTTAATGGACAGATGAAGTTGCAGCGACAATGTTGTTCGGTGCTGGGACATCGCTCCAGCTGAGTGGTTATTTGTTGAATACCATGCAGCTATCAGAGTTGCCTCCCAGCCTATGACTGCTTGCTGTATTACTACCAGTAGTTGTAGTGAGTGGGACAGAGCTGGTGCTGATCAGGTCAGACTCTGCTATGTGAGTTTAAGGATTGTGTTGTTTGGCCATCATACAAGGATCAGAGGTGCGGGGAGGGATGCCAAAGAAATACCAGAGAATATTTAGAGAACTGCCAAAGGACAGGGGAACGGTTGTTAACAAAGTTCCCCGAACACGTGTTTTGTTTGGCCGCACAGCCCAACAATACATATGACTCCCATTTGTCCTGTTAACTTAATCTCCCTCCTTCCATTTCTCTCCTTCCCTCCTGCACAAAGTTAGTATCACACCCTATGGGCAGAGTAGTTTCTGATTAAGGAAACTGAATCAAGCTCAAACTTCCAGAGGTACAATAGAGAGAAGGCGATAAAACCGGGCTACAGGATGGCGCACCTTTTCCTGGCCGTCCTCCATAGCGCCAGCCTTTCGTGACTGAAATTTTAAAGACTAAGGCAACACTTCTCCACTTCCAATCCCCTCCAAAATAAAAAAATGAATAACCCTTGACTGAACATTTGCAAGCACATGAGCATCCAGTCGTCTCTGAGGAGTTGGCCCTAGCAGATGGCTCATCGTCTCTCAGCCATCAGGAACATTTTATTTAGCCGTTTGTCACACTGTAAGACATGGGAGACCTCAATCTCTCCACTCTCCATCTCCCGCGACCCGCCATGGCTCCAGCCTGAGAAGGGAACTAATGGAAACTCTGCTGTTAGTGCCGCAGGTTTGGTGGAGTGGGAAGGGGGCTGCCGGACTGTCATTCAGATGGAATATTGGATAAACTGGGGTCAAAGGTCATATTTACACAGCAAATCCCCCATTTCCTTCTCGTCACGTCATACAGGAGATATTTGGCAGCTTGGGGAAAAGGAAAGCTTGACTTTGCTGCATCTCATCGACTTTCACTCTTTTCCTTCAGCTGTCACTCAGCCGCCCCTCCTCTCTCTGTCTGCTTCTCACTTACATTTCACAAACATACAGAGACAGGTCGAGCGTGCAGTGTGACATTGGCTCAGTTTGTCACCTGCTAACTACTCGGCCTGTCATAAAATTTTGCACACACCCAAGCTAACCTTAATATTAGCATTTAAATTGACTAACCATCGTAGGGGGCGGGGGGAGAAATTGCAATATTTCTCACTAAACACTTTTTCACTTTGCCTTCTTAAAGGCTTCTCTTGGCACGGGGAGAAGTACAATAACCAATAGTGTCTTTCCTCTGATATGATAAAGAGCTGTCATGATTGATTTCTATGCTGCTGCAGCTCTGTACCCTGAATTAATTTGGGCCTGTCTTCATCCTCCAATTCTATCACCTTTTTTCTTCTTTTTTTTCAGCTTTCTCTTCCTCACTTTGGTTCTGTGCTGCTCCCAGAGCTCATTTAGAGTACCTTACTGCCGTGCGGCCATTGTCCGTGGTCTGCTGGTGGCGTTTTGGCACGAACAGATGTTTGGATTTCGACCGCCTCTGAGATGAATGTTAAAAAATGTGCAGGCGGTTTCAGGCAGACGCTCAGCAGTGGTTTTCAGAAGTGAAGAGAGGGGAAACTTTTTGCAGAGAAGTTTTCAGCAAAGTACTTTTTTGACGCTGCAATCCTCAACTTGACTGAGCTCAGCACAGAAGATTACAGAGAATATCTATGAATTTTTTTGCCCTTTAATCCCTCTTTCAGGTTAAGAAGGGGAAGAGCTTTATCTTTGTGTGTGAGTAAGTGCGAGAAAGCGAATAAAAGGGAGGAAGTGATGGCGAAGATGATTGGCCAAAGTGGTGGTGCAGATCAAGGTCACAGCGCTGATTCCCCCCGGCTGTTAGGGTGAGAGCGGGTGACCTCTGCTTCATTAACTCAGTAATTCTCTTGTAGCCCTCCCTCTGTGCGTGTGCATGTGCAGAATGTGTGTTTGTCGATCTGTTTGCTGCATGTCTAGAGGCTGATGGAAGGTTGTTGTTAATAAGGGAGACAGCATCAGGAAAGATTTGAGAGAGAAGAGCAAAGCGAGCAAGAAAAAGTAAAGTTTCTTCAGTCAGCTTCTTGAAGCAGACCCCCTCCTCTCTCCTACCATCATATCCCCTTCTTCCAAACTAAAGAGGAGGGCTGCAGGCAGAACAAGCAGACAGGCCTTTGATGTCCAAGATGATGGTTACCAAGCCCTCTTTTCCCCTCTCTCTCTCTCCATCTACGTCTGCCTCGCTCTCTCTCTTGACAACCATACCACGTCCTCCGTAGATATGCGCCTAATCATAGTCTAGCCGAGCAATGACACACCCAGCACCTTTCTCTTCTTTCTTTCCGTCTTTCTTGTCACCGTTTATGCCACCGCGCTCCGTCTCCTCACGTCACCGGCTCCCTTCCGTCTCCTTCATGCAGCGATCGGAGAGTGGAGTAAACACGAGTTGTCACACACTTCATCCCGAGCTCGTCTCGAAATGATGCATCCCGTCGACACGTTTAGAAGCAAGCGTCGAGCGCGCGGGGCGGCTGGCAGGCAGGTGGAATCCTGGGTAATAAACGAGGAGGATTTGGCGTCTCTGAAAGCAAAAGAACTGCGAGCATTTAAAATCGATTTAGGGCATAAATTGCAGTGTAATATCCCTTTTATTTATCGAGGCGCTCTGCATAATGTGATAGTTTCTCACAAAGTCATGCGCCGTTTTGTCTCTAATTCGGAAAAATCAACCTGGACTTACATTTCAATGCAACTTTATTTAATTGGATTAGAAAGAATTTGTTTTAGGATTTGAGCCGAATAATCACATTAAAGAGTGAGACCTTGCTAACTGGTGCCGAGTTACACGCTTTAATCACAATTCTCTCTGCAATTTAAAAGGCAGGAGCATTATTTAGTGAACTCCTAATTTGCCTATTGATTTGAATTTAATTTATCTCTCCCCAAATTCAGCCAGCCCCCAGGAGGCCTGTTAGCAGATAATATATTTACTGTAGCAATCAACTGTAAGTAAGCAAGCTTTCGGATGGCGCCGCTCCCAATGAGTCCCATTTCATTCATGTGTGTGTGTGTGTGTGTGTGTGTGTGTGTGTGTGTGTGTGTGTGTGTATGACAGAGAGGATGGCTTTAAACAACTGAACAGAAAATGCCACTTGTCACCATTACAGGGGGTTGGAGGCTGTTCTGGAAATAATGACTTGGTAATTGTAACGGGTCGCGCAATGACAAACTTCATTACAAAGACTGTTCCTCTGATGTTGATGAAGATGTCTCTCACCACCTACTACATACAAAAACTGACCTAAATATGAAGAAATGAGAGGGAATTCAACTAAATATTTTTTTTTTTTTGCCTTTTTCCACAAAGTAGCTCACAGTTTCCAGTTTCATGACTGTAGTGTCCAGTTGTTGATTTGGTGCTCAGTTTGACAGAAAAAATGCATAATTCAGAAAATGGTTTAGCTCTGATAAAGACATTTGATTATTCCAAGTCATTTATTTGGGGATTATCATGGAAAGCAGCCATCCAGAGCAGAGACTGACAGCAGTGCAGCTAAAGTGCATTTTCATTGGTATTCTCTCCATTCACTGCAATAAAAACAGGTTAGTGCTGTCAGGATTCAAGTGGGATAGCAGGGGATTATAGGGTAGGATGGTGTCTTTTCCTCTCAGCTCTCTCTCACTCTTTTCCTGTGTATACCTCTCTCTACATCGACTTCCCTCTGCCTTCTCTTCCCTCTGTTCTTCCGTATGCTGTGGGAGTGTTGTTTAGACCTTACAAAGCCCCTGATTAGGGGGACTGTACTGTGGAACAGCAGATAGCTCTGTTTTTCTTATTTCTCTGTGGATGGAGACGGACAGACAGAAGGACGGACAGACCGACGGGTGAAACGCGGAAGAAAAGATTTAAAAAAAGGAATAAAAAAGGTTTTGGAGCAGGCTAGAGCAGCAGGAAGAGTGACTGGATGAGGTGAGCAGAGGAGCTGGAGAGGTTTTGGCTCCCCTGCCAAGAAATGGTATCCTTAAAAACATGCCAGAAAATATTGTAGCAGCACAACCATACTACTCATTCTATTTCCTGTCCTGATGAGCTGTAATTTAAAGGTCCTGTGTTATAGGAATGAATGTCCCTTTTTACCTCTGCCAAGGAGAATATTTTTTCCGTTCGGTTTGTTTGTTTATCAGCAGGATTATGGAAAAATTACTGACCCCATTTTCATGAAACTCGGGGTGCAGCCTGGGCCAAGACCATTAAATTCTGGAGCAGATCCGAATCACGGGGTAGACACACAAATTATTTTTCACTTTGGTTCACATTGAGAGATAGAACATGGCCTTGGTGGAGGTCTGCTCTCTCCAAATGCCCTTCAAGTGCATTTGTGATTTGAAAGATGGAGCCAAAGATGTTAAGATGTAATCAGTTGATATTAAGTTCAACCTCACCACAAAACCTTTAATCCTTTTTTTTGTGTTAAATCAAAGTAACCACTTTTACAGTGATTGCCCCTTATTGGAAATATAGATGATCTTGCTCTCAGTCATCAAATTCATCCTTTATAAATAAATCTATAATAGCTAATTATTAGAAATAATCAAGCTGCAGCCTCTGGGCTTAAAAAAATAACAAAGTGCCAAAAACTGCACTTCCCTTGAATGGCCACTCTTCCCAAGAGACCCCCATATAAAATGTTTACAGCCTGGTACAGGTCACTTTGAGCTTCATTTTGACTCTTCAGAAACATAGTGTGTGTTTCATACAGTCTATGGAAATAATATGGGACCTGCTGCCTCACTTAAACCAGCGATCAAGTGTGTAATTCATCATGAAAATCACAAGAGCATCTCAAAGCCTACACAAACACCCAAACACTGTTAAAGGTTTCATATATTAATATCAATTCCCAGCTGACTGTGGGATTGTTAAAGAGGCGTTTAGCAATGTCAGACTTTTTATCAATTAACTTTTTACTATCCAGAAAATGTTTTTAGCGGAAAGAGGAAAAGTTCACGGAGGTTTAGACTGTAGAGTCTCTTTTAATACAGAGCCATTGATTTGCTGAAATCTCATTTGCTCACAGTCAATGGGGAGTGCTCAGCGGTCAGCAGGGATGAAGTTTGACAACAGGAAAAGACCAGAATATTTTAATGTTACAGTCTCAATCAGCCCTTATTGATTAACTGCATCTGCCAAAGAGTGAGTTCACTCCAACTTTGGCCCTTGCTGGATGACATACAGTGGGCGCTGAAGAGATGCAGAAATAGTAGATGTAGTTAGAGAAGGCGAGCTGGTTTAGAGGATAAGAGACAGGCTGCAGCAGGTGAAGTGACAGGTTAGGTAGTTAATATGACAGAGTGCAGAGAGAGGAAGGGGCTGGGGGGAGCTGCTAGTTGTGCAAGCAGTAGTTATGTGGAGCACAGACGAGCTACTAGAGATGGAATATATGAGACAAAGTGACATGTCGATCGGGAGCTAAGAAACAGATAGCTGTTCATTAGTATGAGTGCATGGCGGTCTTTCTCTTCCTCCAAAACCACACTGATTTTAAAGTTAAAGCAACAAGGGTGAAATCTCCAGAGAGGCTGTGAGGTGAGGAAGGGGCTGATATACTACACTCCAGGTGGAAGCATTTCTATCTTCCAAGGGTCCTATTCCCAGCTTAATATCCTTTTTGATATGACAGTTTTATGGTTTTCCCCAGGTCAAATGTTGGTGGATCTTTCCCTTGGTGGATCATAGACGGTATATAAATAATGGTTTGTGGACAAGTTCAGCGTTTACGTCCATTGACATCTTTGTTTTTTGAAACTGGAAGAGACCATATTTGAACTGCGAGGAGAAAAGGACGGATGTATCTAAAAATAAACTGTTAAAGCTAAAACAAAATGTACCTTACTTACCGGAAAAACTAAGCAGCTGACTCCTTGGAGTGTTTTTAAGTACAACCGAATGCTGAGACATTATTTAATGAACTAAATGTTCAAATAAACTTTCATGAAAGGGTCAAAGTTCTGAAATGAAAACGGGGCAAACAAGTACACGGCTGTTTAGACCGTGTTAGCGACCCGTCAATTGAAAGTTACCATGCCGCAAATCTTAAGCGTCTTTATCATCTAATTTATTTTAAATGGGGCCATTATTTACACAATTAACATTATATTGTCTCAAAGAATATTTGAAAATAGCAATTGAGACCATCATCTTGCCACAAGATTTTTTTCTAAGGTGATAAATCAGGTGAGAAGTTGTCTCATTCTGTATTGAGATAGATAGGACCGGAGTTCTTCTCCTGTTGGAACTTTTGAAAGAATGCAGGCTTATGGGACTGGTCGGACCCGGAGGTTACTGCTTTGTTGAATGCTGCATTTGCTGTATTTTTGTAGGCAAACTCCTTTAGTTAGCATCACCCTGGTTCGTTTGACCTACAGCCAATGGACTTTCACGCATCCCATGTGAAAATAAAAGTAAATGATGTGATTTAAACATCACAGAACTTCCGAGCCTCACGTTTTGTGCGTCACATTTTTACATATCTCCTTCACTTCCAGCATTTATGTGCATTTTATGTCTTTTTAAACTGTCTTTTATATAAATAAATTGACTAAATTGACGCCTAAGCAGGAATTTTTTAGGCATAAACCTAGATCAGTGGTTTTGTAGCCTAAATTCAATGAAACTGCAGCCTTTTATGATATCCTGACTTCACCAACACTAAACTGACGCTAACATTTAATGTCCCCAACAACCTCTGTACACTGTAAAACCCAATGTTGCTTGGTTGTTATTATAACAAATTTTTCCTTTTCGATACAACAAAGATTTGTGCAAAAAGTCATTTTAACTTAAAATATTGAGTCAAAAAGCAAAATTCATTTTAAGTTAACTCCATTGTCTTTGTTGTTTTGACATAAAATTATTTCGCAGCATCGACACTTAAATATTTAGGTTGAAACAACAAGTTGGGTTTTACAGTGTAGTCTCATGAAGCCACTTGTTAGCAGCAGCCTTTTTTAAGACCTTCAACAAGTGGAGTATTTACTGACGTATTTTATGTCGTCTCTTTAGTTAGTGTTAACCATAGACCATATCTCCAGCAGCTTACATTAGACATTGGACTTTGACACGAGGCAAGCGGATGAGCAAAAATGCTATTTCAGTTCTGGGTTTTAGAACTCATTGCTGCAGGGCTCTATACTCAAATTTGCAGGCACGGCAGTTTTCTTGACTTTTGACATTTATATCTCTACACTGGCTGAACAGATTTTTAACATTCGAACATCATTTTAAACATCCAAGTCTCTTCTTTTGCAGCTTGAACTGTGAAGATAGCCCCTACGAATCACTTAAAATGTTATCTTATATAAAGAGACACACATGCCCTGGGAACAAAAGGATGATCCCCTCCAGTTTCACCTTCTCACAGATTAAGTTAGTTCTATCCTTCTCTCTCTCTCTGTCTTTGTTCCTACGCTATTCTCCGTATGCAACCTTTTCACATCTTCTCTCTCTGTCTGACTAAATCATTCACTCAAACTAGTTGTTTTCTGCTCTTTCGCTGAAATTTCCATACTCTGTCAAACTTTGGCAGAGGGCTTTTCCATTCTCTCACAAACCGAGTGCAGCGAGTCCAGTTCACTGGCAGCTCATGAACAAAGCATTGTGTTTGAGGGCAGTGGTTGTGTTAGTTATGGAAGACTTCTAACTGCATTACAGCTGCGTTTGTTTCCTTAATATAATTGTATTTGCTGATAAAGGACGGGCAAAAAAGTATGTAATACTATTAAGGCAAGCATTAACACAAGTTTTACATTGTCACAGACCTAACACATAATCCCATTGTGAGTAAACTTACTTATAACCTTTGAAGAAACTTGTAAAGTAAAACCATGAAGCGTGACGTTTTGCGATTAAATGATACCATCTGTTATAGTAACGTACTGTATGTTAACAGCTGATTTAGATTGTGTGGATTTGCAGATAAATATTAAACCAAAACAATTAAAAGATCAAGGGCACTAATTGATGAAGCGTATTTCTCTCATTCTTTTCAAAAGTAAAACATTTTTTAGATTTTCAGAATGGTTTTCATTAACTTCTCTCAGGAGCTTAAAGCATTCAATATCTGTCCTGAAGCGTCCTTGGGCAGGACAATAAACCTTTCATTACATGGTAGCTTAGAAGTATCAGTTTGAGTGGGAGGCAAGCTCTTTTTTATAATTTGGATTAAAGTACAGTAAAACGGAAACAAGTAGCAGCACCCTTGGCCTGCCCCTAAGGCACCCTACAGTGTTGTTGCACCCACTTTGGGAACCACTGCCCATAGAGGGTCCACCGGGCTCCATCGCTTCAGTATCGCACCACTGATTCAGTCACACTGTCTCATTCCGACCAAGCAAATGCAGAACCCAGTCTACTTTATTAAATACCTGTGGCCATCACGCTGCAGCAGGATTAATGCGTGTGTCTCCATATTGAAAAAGTATCTTCTGGAGAATCACAATATTGTTCTCTGGCATGTCAAGTGTATTATTACAGTGAGTTTTCAGTTTTGCTGCTTAAATGCAATAATATTCGCAGCAGTGGCCTTATACTGCCAGCATGGAACTTATCAAATCACTTCAGTAAATAAAAGATAAGGCAACAGACTGTAAGCCTAATAATGAAAACACAATTCATTGTAACTTAGATAGTGTAGTGTCCTCAGTGCAAAGATGTGTCTATTTTTACATAAAGACAGGACATTCAGTGTTTCGTTAACCATATTACAGTACAATGCAAAAACAAACAAACAACACCAAAAATGAAAAACGTGCCACTGGCAAACCTGCAGCTTTTTTGCAAAAACAGTGAAATTGTTACTCCGGACAGCCTACTTTCACAGAACGCAGTGTCTGCAGTTTTCACTGGAACTACTTTCTGCTAGAGAAATAGTCCATATTAAACTGTCAACAGTGTGGTCTGTGGAAACCAGCCCACCCGTACCCCAAACCCCCCAGCACCACTGGACAACAGCTCCACCTCACAAATCTCAGTTTATCTGCAGCTACTGTGCCGTACCCACAAATACAGAATTCTGAAAGGCTTGAAAATAAAATACAGATGATTTTCTTCTGCACCTGTCTTTTATTATAAAACCCACCTGCCAACCGGTGAATAGAGGTTAGGTTTAGACCAAAAATAAATACAATCTGAGCCACGTTTGAACTGATAAGTTGTGTCTTAGCCTCGTACTGAACAAGCACATTGACAGAAACCAGAAGATGTTACCTTTCAAATGAAACCTCCTACATGCATTTTGGTTTCACAACTCTTATCCTTCTCACCTCTTTCAGCCCACCTGCCTGGGTAGGCTAAGACCAGGAAAAGGTTTTTGAGCTGGCGAAATTTATGTTCCTGAAAGGTAACATCTTCTAGTTCCTGTGGCTAAAACACAACCTAAACTACATCAGTTGAAATAAAAAATGTTTTGAGGGCTATTGCTACTGCTACTGATGGGCTTTTGGGGGGATTTTTTTGACTATTTGGCATACCCAAATGGAATAGCTTGTGAAAGGGTAACCGAGTTGGCAAAATCCATGTATGTGGCTTCATTAGAGAGGGAACATTTTCTAGTTGGGAATGTAAAATGTGATAAAAATAACTTTTTTTTTTGTTTAATCCTACCCTAACCCACCTTTTTTTGTAGGTTAAAGTAACAAAACCTTTCATACTTAGAGATAGAAGAGCTCTGAAAACACACAACAATCTGTATTCTTAAAGGAAGCAAGCAAGTATGTACAGTGTCAGTAAGTAATCAGAATACTCAGTAATCCCTTTCTGAGTAAAACTTGTAAGGTCTGACAGTCATTTCTTTACTAACCTAACAGATAACTGATCATTAACTGGCAGACAAAAGAAGTCTGAATCAAATTTCTAAGAAAAATATCTTGAAACAAGCACATTCCTCTCCACGTTTGAGGATCCAGACAGGTGGGTGTGTTTAAAGCCCGAGGACTGACTCACTTGTATCTCCATTGTGAAACTTGCAGTTGATCACAAAAAGCACTGGAATGGATTTTGGGAGAGTAATTGGACCCCTGTCAGATGGTATAGCCCTGGGCTGCGGTGCTTTACCAGCTAGCGTAGTTTTCCTCAGAACAAAGTAAGCCGGGCCGTAACGTGATCCGCCCTGCAATGATTCCCAGGCATCTGGGGGTCACACACACGAACAAGTCTCTGAAAGGCGATGTCGCATCGGAGAGGACCATTCCCCTGGCTACAGAAGAGAAACCTGATACATGCACACACACAAACACACACACATTCCCCCTCTGACAGGCACGAGAGTGTGAAAGGGACAAGGCTGAGTTAAGTGTAAAGCCCCAGCGAGAGAGTGTGTGTGTTCAGTATCGATTAGTATTTGATCCCTGCCAGTCGCTCCTCTCCTGTGTCTCCCTGCAGGCTCCATGCTGACCTTCTCTGACTGTCTGTCTCCACACACACACACACACACACACACACACACACACACACACACACACACAATGAGCACGAGTATTGCCTCTTGCCACGAGCGTGATAACTTAGCCTTGATGGAGATGGTGTGAGACGATGTGGAGGCGTTAGGGGCAGAAAAAAAAGACAAAGGGAAAGAAAGAAAGAATAAAGAAAAAGATTTGGCTTTGGGCATGTGATGGAAGACAAATGGAGTGACTCAATAGGTCCATTATGAGTCGGGGGAGGGGGGGTGGGGGTGTTTGAGGGACGGATGACAAAAGACGAGGCTTTGAGAGGATGTGAAAAGATGTAGGGAGGCATCGTTAGATCAGGAAATCTCCTTAACCAGCTTACAGCTGCTGGCCCTGTTCCCTACTCTCCATCCTCTCACACTTTCCGCGTGTAATCAGACGTACTTCGATAGCAGTTATTATCATAACTCTGCCAAGAGTGCATTAGCAGTCTCCTCCGATATTGTTATTAAGCACATTCTTCAGTCGTCTTAATTTCTATGTACCTCTATCTGCGACTTGCGGGTCAGGGGCTTGGAAGTAATCTTTAATATGTTCGGCTCTATATTTCCGCAGGTTCTTTTCCACTTCTGAACTTTTTTTAATCGCTGCCAACCCCGATGCGCCCTTCTTTTAATCTATGTTCATCTCCTGCTTTTGTCCCAACCCCCTCGCGTCCTCGTTTCCTCTCCTTCTCTCCTATGCATTTTGGTAGCCCTCTTCATCTTCGCTTACTCTCGGCCTCTATAACTGTTAAGTCATGTTTTATAGTTCTATTTGCTGGCCGGCCCTACCGCTGTAATAGAATTGCTCCTTCCTACATGGACAACAGTTTCCAGGGTAACAGAGACGGGGGAGAGAAGGCCATGGAGTGCACTGTGCTGTAGTCAATTTTATCACCAGAATGTTTTGGCCCATTTCTGATACACACTCTCTGCATCGCTGGCAACCTGAGGTGTGGAGATGAAGATGTAGGACAGCGATGTTTCTAACAGCCAAACATTATTGCAGTTTTCAATTTATGTGATTACTTTCCCCGAATGAGATAAGTGTTAGCTGCTGTGGCTCGTTGTAGAGGTTCAGCAGGTTGATGCATTGTCCTTTGTCAGAAGTAACCCTGACTGGCATTTGTAAGGAGAAGGACTGAGCTGGAATGCCTCGCAGCCATTCACTGGCATTTCCCTAATCACTCCGTCTCATCTTTTATTACCTCGGAAAGTCGTTCTCCTCTTGGGTGCTGGCACTGCAGATGTTTCTACCGCCTGCAGTATTGGACATTTTGTCAGCGGCAGAATAGAGGAGAGGAGACAGACCATAATATGACTGTCAGTAATATTCTCACTTTGCTCCCGGGAATTAATATTTGCGCACAGAATTGCAACAAACTCTCACAGGTCTGCAAAACTGCATTAAGGAAATATTCCTTTGTCAAATCTTTATGGCACCTTTGGGATTGAGGACAGAATCACACGGCGCTGACAAGCTACTCTCCTGTAATCCACATTATTAGTTCTGTGAGCAACAACAACATCTATCACAGCAATAAACTGTGGAATCCTTTGCTTTTCTCTCACTTAAAAACAGCTAAATAGGAGGCCATTATCATATTTTCCGGCACTGTAACACATTAGTTGTTGACTGGGTCAGACGGTGGGCTCGGCCATTAATCAAATTTTATTTTCAATTAAGATTTTGGCTTTCAATGATTATGAAAACAAGATAATAGAGATACAGTTATTATTATTTTGCCACATTCTGCATTCGGTTTTGCCTTTTATTATAAATCCTCCATTGCTTTAGAGTGTTTCCCTTTCACCCATCCATAAAAACCCAAATTCTCTGTCAGCCAGGCTGACAGAAAGAGAGCCTCTGTTTCCTAAGTCAGTGAGCAGTTGTGTTAAAGGATCTTGATATCATTTTTTTTTTTTGCATTATTTAGCAGGACTTTGAATCCAAGAGACCAGTTAGTGTTCTGACTTCTTCACTCGTGTAAGTAGTTATTTTATGCCTAACCCTGTTCTTTTTCCTAACCCGAAAGAAGTTGTTTTGTTGCCTTAACCAAACCAAATAGTTTGGTATCACAATGTACCATTGTGTTGACAACAGTAATCCTTATTTTGTAGCATGGACACCCTTGTAAGAAATCAAACAAACCGATGAGAAAATGTTAGAATATTATACAAGTTTTTGTTGTTTTTTCATGTTTTTTGGGGGGAGATTTCTTTTTCTCAATTACAACCCTGATTCCAAAAATAGTTGGGACGCTTTGTAAAATGTAAATAAAAACAGAATGCATCAAATTCAGAATTTAGAGTGTACATTTGAACATAAAATGTATTGTTTTGGTAAAGTTTTCCATTTAATAATTGTCATAGAGGATTAGCGAATTACTGTATACTCTTTTATTTACAATTCAGACAATGTCCCGACTTTTTTTTTTGGAATTGGGAGTAGTATGTAAGAGGTGAGATTATTATATAGAGCTTCTGTATGGGTTAGACAGGCAGTATTCGGGAGCTAAAGTAACACACAGCAGACCAGAAATATCTCTATCTTTGTCTGTATGTCCCTTATTTTTAAGATCTGGAGTTAAAGAGAGCGTATCTGTTTAAACTGAAGCAAAAGTTCACCCACTGTTCATTGCCGTTTCCAGTAAACATGCCTTCTTGCGGTGAGCAATGTTTGGAGTATGCTTCATGTAATAGAAAATGAAAGGAGAAAATGGAGAGAAAACTCAAATACCTCTGCTGATTGTGGCAGAATCCTTCAAAGATATGAAAAAAATCAATTAAAATAGTGTTTGAATAAAACAGTGTTTGTGCGAAACAATTTGTTTTGTAATCTGACTTTCACTCCGGGTTTTTGAGTTTTTCATTCAATTAAAAAAATTAATAAATCCCCGTTTGAAAGAAAAGTAATAAGCAGAAATAATTAATTTGGAGTTAAAATCATTCTCTCTCCCTCTCTCTCTTTTTGCTTTTTTCTCTTTTATATTTTTTTTAGTTAAACAAAAAAAACAACAACGTAATACACAATGACAAACAAAGCAAAAAAAAAAAGAAAAGAAAAAAGGAAATGCACAGGAAAGGAAAATAAATGGCATTAACAGATATATCATACGGAAGCGCATTGCATTCACTGGATAAAAAAAAATAGACACCTTTTCTTGTAATTATGAGATCCTGATCTCATAATTACGAGAAAAGATCTCGTAATTACGAGAACAGGATCTCGTTATTACGAGAAAAGGTGCCTATTTTTTTTTTTTATCCAGTGAATGCAATGCGCTTCCGTAATATCATATGCATAACCACATATATTTAAACATACATACAAGTACATGCACTCATACTCCATAGTGTTAAGCTAAATTATGGATGGATGGACATTGATACAGATTTAATACATGCAAAGTATCAAATGCGTTTAATGATTCATTTTCCATGTATCTTGAGTTGAGTTATCCTCCAGAAGTGGTCAGCTTCAAAGTGACCCTTCATCCTTGGAAGACCGCGGTCTAGCCGTCCGAAGATAGACACACATACATAGAAACACCAGCACTTTAATCAGAGTAGATAGTGTTTAATGGCCACCTCTCTGGTGCCAATAGATCCCTGTTTGTTATTCCTGCCCACTGTAATGTCATCGTGTTTCTATAAAAGGGGATGAGATGAGATGAGAGAGGGATAGTGTAACTGTTTCAGCCCATCCTGGCCACTGAACCGAGTTTGCTCCAAATGAGAGGTTGAATCGAGGGGTGTGTTGAGGGGGTTGGATTGGGGGTGTTGTGCAGAGTGGTGCAGCGTGAGGCAACAGAGAGAGACAAAGAGGGAGCACGGCTATATTTAGTCTGACCTGAGTGCCCGTGTGTGGAGCGGGCCGAGCAGAGAGACAGGTGCAGCGGCTGGTCATTATGGAAGAACACAAGAGCCTCGCAGTCAGTGGCTGATAATGGGGCCTCATCTGACAACTACCTATAGGCCTACCTCACCGCCTATATTTAGCTCCGATTTGAGACCAGTGGTTGGTTGCATGTCTTTGTGTGAGTGTGAAAATGTGTTCTGGGACTCTGAGAAGAACCAGTGGGTGTGTAGCTGGGGATTGGACACTGGCATAGCTGTCTCTAGGGAGACTGGCATCTGTTTCAAGACGACACACTGTGTTAGCAGTGTTTGCTCAGGCGATGCAGCCAATCATAGAGGTGCTTCTGACCTGCAGGGTAATGCGTCTCAGCATTACACTAATATGAGCTGCCTTGCACTTTGTCATATCTTCGTAACATCTGCTGGTCTGTGCAAAGTGTCAACTACATGTGTCTTCTTTGTATCTGCAACACACACACACACCTCCCTCCCTCCCGAACTCAACTGGATGCTGATGTTTCACTTGAGTGATAGTGTATTACAGCCAGAGAAATGTTTAAAAGTTGACATGGCTGACATCAAAACAATTTAGTCGAAGTGTTTACGCAGAATAGAGAAAAATTGTTTGGATAGAAATCCGCTTGTGTCAGGAGACTGTAGACGACACTGTCTGTGTATTTCTTCCTTGTCTTCTCCACTATTTTCTGACCCATACAGCTTGTCCCTCAACACAAAAACAAATATTGGCTGCCATGTATCAAGTGGAGTCCATCATTGCTCTCTATCCTGTGCCTGTCTGTCTGAGAGGACCCAATACCCCGAGGGAGACACTGAAAAAACAGAAACTAGTCGGAGTTTCAGATCTGTTCAACCTTGGTCTGCTCTCTGGGGCAAAAATGCTGCGTCACCATACTGAACCCAATAAAAATGACATTGCTTTAACTTTCTGAAGTTAAAATAGTGCATCAACAAACTGTTTCTCTGCAAGGTGGATTTTTTTATTTTTAAAGGAATAGTTCAACATTTTGGGAGCAAAATGTAAATGTGTTATTATGATGCTAATATGAAGCTAACAGCTGGGGCTGGGCAATCGTTTCTATTTCTGTCATTTCTGTCTATTTCTATTCTGTCAATAGTGGTTGCTCAAGATCGCCAATAGGCAATCCAGTTGCCAGTCAGACAGGCAGGCTACATTTTTCAGGTAACAGATGCGGACTGTGTGTAAAGTGGCTTCTGCAACACTGTGCCTCCATTATAATCAATGAAAGTAGCCGCCCCAGCTTGTATACTGGTAAACTACCGGTGAACTTATTGCCTCATTTCCAGTTTCTGACTCATAGTTTTCTCCTTCTTTAAGTGACTTTCTGACTAATCTCACAGCTTTTTACACACTATTATGTTCTGCTAGCTACTTCAGCTTCAGCCTCTCTCTCTGCTGCTCTCTCATGCTCGGTGTGTCGGATGATTAGCTAACCTACTCCTCTGTCTTCCTTCGAGTTAATGGTATTTGTAATAAATGGAGTTTATTTGCAATGTTGGAGGCAAGGCTTGGTGAATCGGAAGTGCTGCTCTACACCATGACAACTCAATCATTTACAACCTTATGTACCTCATACTTGCCGTGCCCCAGCATCTCCAGGGAGCCAGGGGGGGTCGGGGTGATCGTCCAAAAGAAGCATAGCCCATCAGGAGGCTCGTCACTCATGCTGATTAGTGGGGTTCAGCAGTCGAACACCAGAAACATCTTGAAATGTACAGTAGGGCACTGATTCTAAATATTTTTTGTTATTATTATTTATCTATTTACTTTAGTAAAACCAGCTTCATTTTAGTGTAGGGAAAAAGAAAAGACAATCATCCCTTAAATCCCTTAAATCGTCAAATATAATCCCATTACCAATAGACATCAGCCAACCACCAGTAGCTTAGCATAAAGACTGTAAACAAGGTGAAAAGTGTAGCCTCGGCTCTGTTCAAAGGTAACACATAACATTACACATTTGTTTAATCTGTACAAAAACCTCTGTGCAAATCGTTTATCATTTATGTTTTTCTTTGTTGTTGTTTGCGCTGTATGTCTACTGTCTCTACTTGTGGTCCACATGGTGTAGTGTATTTGTCTCTCATGTCACCTTGTTTGTTACGTCATTTCACCAATAAAAAAATAAAATAAAAAAAAGAACAGTAGATGAGAAAAACCTTAAAAAAATAAATAAAAAAATAAATCATCATATATAATCCCATTGCCAATAGACATCAGCCAACCACCAGTAGCATAAAGACTGTAAACAAGGGGAAATGTGTAGCCTCGGCTCTGTTCAAAGGTAACACATAACATCACACATTTGTTTAATCTGTACAAAAACCAAAGCTGAAAAGTGAATGTATTGGTTTTACAGGGGGCTAAGGTGTCCGACTATATTTTAGCTGTGCACAGTGACTACCTGGAGTCTTGGTGTGACCCTGATGTTGCCGGGCAGACTCCAGGAAGTCACTGAGCCAAGTAATCATCCTGCACACCACCCAAACAACATGAGGGTGGTGCTAAACATCCCATCTAATTCTTGGAAAGAAAGTGAGTGAGCATATTTCACAAAATGTTGAACTATTCCTTTAATTGACAGTGCATAGTGATATTGTCTGTGTCATGCATTTAAATGTTTGATTTCACATATATATATAGCTCTGCAGTTCTAAAGCCAGGCCAGACATTTGCATTTTACTGCACTTAAAGTGAAATGGACGATGCAGCAAAATAAAGCTGAAAGGTACATTGACCGTTAAGTTACGGGTCACTTCCTCAGTTGTGCCATTAAGACCAACATGAATGGGAATCAGTCAGGTTACAGGTTTGCATTAGAGTGTGAAAACAGAACGAGAGCCTGGCTCACTGTGGTAATCCAAAGCAGGAGAACAGATAGGCGCTGAAAATTAAAACATATTGGCTCTGTCATAATGAAATAATACCACCTGCTCCATTTGCAAACACCTCGTGGAGCAGAAGGAGAGGGTAAACTCCAGGTTTGGCGGCTCTTTCGATTTCACAGAGAAAGAGCACTGTTTTTACAGCCGAGTTTAGAAAATGAGTTTTTCATGCACCGGTTTAATTTATGCATTTTTTATGTTTCTATTTTGTTGCCAAACACCGAGTGAGTCAGTTGGGAATACAGCATGTCATAGGAGATACCATTTTATCTGGTCCTGCCTGTTGGCTGCAGATTGCACCAGACGAATAATTTTTCCGTTTGATGTCTACGGCTGCGCTCCGAAAACTCGTCTTCGTGGTCGTGAGAGAGAGACTTGTAGGAATAGATTTGATTAAACTGCTGCACAAGTTGTGCTGTGTTTACTGTTGCTATGTGAAACTTAATAATTGAGGTGCAGGATTTACGGATGACCTTTAGTTGACTCATAAACTGCCAGCTGGACCCTTCACCCGGCCCCAGCCCGCCCTAGATCTCAAGGGGAACGCACCATTTAAACCATTAGAGTGTAATTTGAGAGGAAGGGGCAGGCTGTATGGGGGGGTTGGGAGGTGGCCGGTCAGTGATTTTTTTTTTTTTATCTGTCTTCTATTTCAGTTCAGAAAGCCAAGGTCACTGTCACTTGAGGGGTTTGAGTGAAGACACTTTGCATTCTGGGTAAAGAGGGCCAGTGAAAATAACGGGGGGCAGTGTGACATCAGGAGACAGAAATAGAGAGGGGTGGGGGGGCTGGGGTGGAGGAGTTTGGGGATATGGAGGCCAGTATAGGTCTAACCTGCCCGAGGCAAAGAAAGAGATGGAACAGGGCCAAGATGATAGAGGGAAGAAGAGGTGTGTCTGTAAGGGTTTGTAATTTAATCTCTGGTCACTGAATTGAAAGTGGAAGTGCTTGGCCACCAGGCCTGAGTGAGCAAAAAGACAAAATGAAAAAAAATCCATGGAGTCAATTAAAATGGCTGCTAAAAATGTATAAACATGCATCTAGTTCGGGGCGCATTGTGCCGTTCCCCATCGCTTTTGTTGTCCGTATTAACACAGTTTGTGTGTGATTTAAGCTGACGAAGTATGAATATGTATGAGTTCAGTATTTTCAAGTGTGCTCGCTTCGCATCACATTAGCTCATTCGTCTCCGAACATGTTTCTTTTTCTGAGAAAGGGAGCGAGGAGCTAAAAGCAGAGATGGAGTAAAGGCTGCAGGCAAGAGCAGGAATGAAGGAGGAAGGATATGACAAAAGCCTGGTGTGAATAGCAAAAGTAAAAAGAGTTGGCGCTGAGAGCTGTGTGCATCTCTAGATCTAATTTAATAATGTTTTTAGCTTGTTAAAATAATCCTGAAGTTAAGTTTTGCATTAGAAAAGAGTTTTATGGGCAGGAGGAAAACAAGTAAATCCAATAATTTGTTTGTGGGCAGCCAAAGTACACTATTAGGTTCCCCCTTAAATTAGATAAATAGATACATCTGTTGGTTTAACAGGCATAAGAGACCAATTAATGAAGTGAAGCTCTGGAGTTTATTCAGTCTGTGCGTGTGAGTGAGTTAGAGCGTGTATGTGTTTCTGTTTACTCTATTGATTTAAAAGCCCTACAGTGCAGCCAATCAAGATTTTAAGCTTACCAAAGACATGGATGGATTACTGAATGGGCCAACCGGGCACAGGCAACAAGGACCCAAAGTGCCAGAGGCCCCCCTGGTCTTCACCTGCAACTTGTTTCTTAAAGAGACACGTCTTAAAGAAATGCAAAATGACAAGGAGACCCAAAACACACATAGATTCAATATATCACAAAGATACTCAAAATGACGACAAAGAGACACATGATGAATACAAATACGCACGAAACAACAACAAAAAGGTCTAAAAAGGACTAAAAAGAGAAACAAAAAGACTACAAGGAGATGCAAAACAACCTAAAATGACTCACAGCAACTAGAAAAAGACACAAAGAGACATAAAAAGTCACAAATGATGACAAAGAGACACAAAACTAATATAAAGAGACGCAAAACAACCAAAAAAGATACAAAATGACTACAAAAGGACTAAAAAGAGAAACGAAAAGAATACAAGGAGATGGAAAACAACCTAAAATGACTCACAGTAACTAGAAAAAGACACAGAGACAAAAAAAAGTCACAAATGATGACAAAGAGACACAAAACTAATATAAAGAGAAGCAAAACAACCAAAAAAAGATACAAAATGACTACAAAAGCACTAAAAAGAGAAACGAAAAGAATACAAGGAGATGAAGATGCAAATGACTACAGAGACACGCAAAATGACCACAAAGAGTGACTGAAAAAGACATAAAATTAGAGACACAAAACCAAGAAAAGATGCATAATGACTACAAAGAGATGCACTTTGCATAGATGTGCTCAGGGGCCCGTTATAATCCGCCCATGACTATTGATTTCTTTATGTTAATCTTTCCATGCACGCACACATAAACACTCATGCTCTCTCTCTCTCTATCTCTCACACACACACACACACACACACACACACACACACACACACACATTCTTGTTTTTCTATCTTTGTGAGGTCCCTCATTGGAATAGTAAATTCCCTGGCAAGGTTATAATAGTTTGGGATTTTTCATTAGTTTTGGTTTTAATTTCCGTTGTCAATTTTTGTTTTCAAATTCAGTTAGTTTTAATTAGTTTTTAGACTGAGTTTGCTAGTTTTAGTTTAGATTTTATTAGTTTTAGTGTTAGTATTAGTTTTTTCTAATGGGGTATTTGTTGGGTGGGAGATTAAAAGAGGTCACAGTAAATTTTGCCTTTATTACCTTTGTCTTATCCATCTTGATTATGTATGAAAAAAGTTGTCAAAGACGAAAACGAAGGACATTTTCACTATAATTTTAGTTTTGTAACCGCACAATACAGTTTCAGTTAATTATCATTATCATGTGACCTTTAACCCTTAAAACAGAGTCTGAAATCTCAAAAAAGCCTTTAAAAAAGTGAGTACTGGCCGAAATGTCCTCACTTTGCAAAAATGTCCTCACTCTGTTGGTTAAAAACGTGTTCTGGTCCTCACTATGTAGGAAGAACAAGAACACACACACACACACACATGCATGCACACAAACAGACAAACCAAAGTCCCTCCTCCCCTCACACCTCTTTCCAGATGCGCCCCCAGCAGTGTGGAGCAGCGGTGACTCAGGGTTCTGTATCCGAACATGATGTGCCGTCCCAGTTTCCTTGCCTGCAGCCACTCCTCTGCCACAGCCAGCACACCTCACCGCCCATTTATCAATCGGCATTAGGCTGTGGTAGGTAGGCAGACAGGTCAATCCACCTCCAGATGGGCCCATATTAGAGACAGCCGCTCCATCCATCTGAGCCCCAGACTACCCGCCTTCTGCCAGAAAACTCACCCGTTCCACTTTAAGAACCCTCAGCGGGGTCGGAAACGCTTTCTGAACATTTCAGAAGTTAACACTGAGAGGAAGACTTTTTGGCGTAGAGATACATGTGATGATAAATAAATATATAAGCCTATAATGCATTATTCCTTCTCAAATCAATCACATTTTCTCACACTATCATCGGCCTGTCTTTGCAGCCACCTCCTCCCTCTCTCTCTCTTTTCTCTCCCTTTCTGTTTTCCCCGAGCCCATAAAAGTTTGAGCACTTTAATAAGAAGATGAAAAGGGTGAGAGGAAGTGTGTGATGTGATGGAGATGAGAGAGATGATGAAATGGAGATAGATTGGATGTGGATGAGAGCCACAGGTGACAGGTCTCATCCTCTCCTCCCTTTCGCCCAAAATCATTTTTTTTTATATCCCCTTTTGCAAATCCCACATCTCCACTCTGCCTCTCATTCCAGCCATTTTCCCTTCTCTCTGTCTCTTTTTCTCCCCGCCTGCTGCTGCTGCTGTTGCTGCTGCTGCTGCTGTCTCTTTCTCCTCTCTCTTTCTCCCTTCATATATAGGACGTGCATGGTGTGGAGCAGCGCTTGGATAATTAGCAGTAGTTTATTAATTATGAATGAGAGCGGGTTCTGTGGGAGCCAGTGAGTGGGCCTCTTGCAGAGACTCATCAATTAAACAACAGAGTTTCCCAGCCTTTTGATTAAAGATAAAGAGGAAATAGGATGATCAATAGAGACCTGTTAGAGACTGGAAGTACTGATGAACAAAATGCAAAGAAGGAACGACAGAAAAAACAGATGAGTGGAGGAAGGAGCCCCACGGACGCACAACAACTCCCCCGCTTTGAGGTTCATGTGACAGCTTTAAAAAGTGACTGGGAAATGTGGGATGTGTGTGCATGAGACAGTGGTGCGTGCGTCGGCGTGTGAACATTTCACGTGACATCGGCAGCGCGGTGGGAAAGCCTCGCCATCAGTCTGCATCAATCGTTACTCTGCCCACACAGACCAATGCTTGGATCGATGCCAAGGTGCCAGCGCGGCACAGTGCCAAACCTAGCTGTCTGTTCTCGCCCTCCTTTTCCCTCTGCCTTTCCTTTTTCCCTCTCCGCCCTCGCCTGACTCTCCTTGCCTTCTCTCCTTTGTTCTCTCTCCTTCCTCCCCACGCTTTTCTCCTCTTCCCCGTCTGTTACTCCTCATCTTTTCTCACCTCCTGCCTCCCACTCCCTCTGCCACCACTCCTCGCTGCGGTCAGTTGTTCGACACGTCTCCCCCGTCAGCAGGATCTTGTGTCTCATTTTTTTTTGTTCCACCCTGAAAAGATTTAGAGGTCTTAACCTTCTTTCAAGTATTTTTTTCATTAATTTAGACAAAAGTGAAGCTGGAAGTGAAAAGGGTAAGATTTGACAGCACGGCAGGAATCGCTTTTGAGTTTGAATCCCGTTGTTTCAGGCGATGTCGCACATTCAGCAGGAGACGCACCACCAGGGCACCCCCCACCCCCCTAAAACCAAGGGATTACACACCCACACACACCTACTGTCTCTGAGCATATGGGCTTCTAGCACGGCCTCCCACATGTTCCCGCTCTCAGCAGCCTTGAAGTTTGTGCCAAATGTGCAGTGAAAGGCCTTGTGATGGACTGACAGTGCTGGTACTGTTAATTGACGCCATGTCTGATTACACTTTTACACCGTGCACAGGAGGCTGCTGGGCTTGTTGCTAGGCTCCTGTCCAATAAGTGGCTATAAAAGTGGGCGGACGGTGCTGTCATGCTCATCACAAACACACACACACACACACACACACACACACACACACACACTCCGGTGTGCACGCTCTCAGATTAAAAACTCACAGCCCGTCTCTCCATCCAGGTGGAGCATGAAAGGAAATTAGCTTTCACCCATATTTCCAGTTCAATTACTTTTACCTGCTTTGAAATTGACTTTCAAGCACACATCAACTGGGGCTGGTTGTAAAGATGTGGGACTAATCTATGAGGTGTGAGGCCAGTAGTTATGCTTACAGACTAGTGAGTTAGACAAACACAAAAATAAAGCTTTACGGATCATTTTAAGCCTGAAAGGTTATCCAGCCCAAATCCCCAGGACTATCTCTGAGTTCTGTAATAACAATCAATGACACCTGCTGACAACAGGCTTTTACAAATGTTTTTTTCTCCACAATTGCAGCACTTATCACTATTTTTCTGTTTAAAGTGTCCTTGTGATGATATTTCTGCTGGAACCAAACAACACACCTGAAGGCGAGACACTACAGGCGAAAACATTTTATTTTACACCCACTGGTCAATATTTTTGGTTACATGTTTTATTTCAGACTAATGGTAACAAAACATCCAAAATTCACACTAGGTATTTATTTACTATAATTTCGCATCAGTATATTTAGCCTAAATTCACTTAAAGTTAGCATTAGACAATGCCTCAATTGCATATTAAAGCAAAACATTTCAGAAAACGTGTAAGGGAAGAAATAATTGTCTTCATGTTGACTCTAATATGTAAACAACATGAAAGAATGATTTTGAACCTGGTTTTATCCAATGTTTTGGTATCTGTTCTGGAAATGTATGCAAATTAACACATATTCAATAAGATATTGCTTTATTCACTATTCAAATATGACATTTTCATTTTTTATTTTGTCTTAATGTAAGTAATCAGTTTATAATGTTTCATGATGATATCTATTAGTTAGATTTTTTATCCTATTCACCTGTGGTGTCTTTCCTGAGGTTGTTATTGAATCTAAATTGTGACTCGGCTTACTATATTCTCACTGCTGTTTTCCCATCCATTGGTGTCTCGCTGGGTAAGGGAGATGTCTGCAGTATGGATTCATTGCCAATTTCGAGTGCATTTTGCTCAATTACTGAAATATTTCACATCTCTTCCTCTCCAACTACTCACAAGTGGCACTTGCTTCTATTTTGTACCTTTGATATTGATCAAATCAAAAACAGTTAAAGCTGGAAATAGGAAATCTGAGCCTCCCTAGGAGTCCAACCTGTTTCCTCATCTTGCTTCTTTTTGCCATCTTTGATCACTACAAACAGCATCTGGTGCTTTTGGACTAACCAGCTCCCCTCCCACTAACAGGAAGGCCAGCTAATGGGGAATGCATGTCAACATCTGGTCAGCTCTGCACTTTCTGCAGCTACTGTGTATTGTAACACCACTGGGCCTTAAAAACAAACATGTTTCGATGTCACGCGGGCACAGATTTTGCACATTTCGAGGTTTCAAGTGCATCCTCTGCCCTCGCTGTCTCTCCCCCAAGGAAGCAGCTCCGTTCTGTTGGCATCCTCTTGTGTAGCAACTAGCCAGGCTACATAGCATTACCCTCATTACTCAAACCCCCCTTCAAAGCACTTCACTCATCATGGCTGGAGGATAAATGAGGCAGGCTCCCTGGACCCTTTGGGGAGCTGAAGCTTAGCTCCAAGAGTCAACCAGCCACTGCAGCAAAGAGCAACTTGGGTTAAAGCCTAACTTCCTGGTTTACTTGTGATTGGTTATGGATTTTGGCCTTTAGTGTTTTTCTGTCTTCACAGGCGCGCTGCCTCTTCTCACTCAACATCAAAATCAAAGCGTTCCGACTTTTGGCTTTTTCGTGCCTTAAGAGAAAGTCTTTGTTTGTTTTCACATCCTCTCAGATAAGTTTTAATGTGTAATGAGAGCTCTCGACTTGTGTGTGGGAAGTTTGCTATCATTAGCAGCTACAATACTTTATGAGTGGTTGCATTCACGGAACAACATGGCCTCGGGCTGACAGCAGTGTTGGCCAGACGATCCTTTGTTACACAGAAAAAGAACTAGCTATATAAGACTCGACGACTGGTTCTGTTTTGACTTTGTGCTTGTTTTACTGCTTCACAGAATAAAAATGCAATCTTTAAATCAGCCTTTCTATTGAATATATGAGTCAGTGTATCTTTTTTTTTTTTACATTAATGTAATAAAGCAAGCAGACTCAAATATTAACAAAGATCAAGGTAATATTACTGACTATAATGATGTTTAGATCTAAAGCTGAGTAACATAAAAGTATAGAAATATAAACTGGGGATGTAGATTAATTTTCTTTTTTTGTTACAGTTAACTTGACATTTGACACACGGCTTTGACTCTTTTGAAACTCCAATATGAAAGATGCCAGAATTGATCCACAAAAGAGGTTTTGACTTAATTAAGGCTGACCTGAATGCTTCATCTGTTACCATGGCAGTCGACATTTAAACCAATATTCAAGTGCTTGTTTTTTTGTATTTTTCAAAAAAAACGAGAAATAGTGCTCCTCCTGTCCATAGACAACATTAGAGGAGCAACCAAAGGAGAAGCAATTATCACAGCAAGGGACAAACTGGTGGACTTTTTAAAAGACAGGTGAATTCCTGAACCTGGACCTCTTCAGTTTAAGAGAAGATACCGGGTATATCTGCTCCGCATTACGGATACAACCTGTTTTTTTCTGTTCTCTGCATGGCTTCATACCTCTACGAGTGCTTCAGACTTACAGATTTTGTTGATTCGGTCGTTGCTCAATGATGTTTGTGCATAAGTAAGCAGGCTACGTAAGCCGCTATCAGCTCTGGCGACCGCCTGCTTGTTGATAGCAGCATATTGGCTGTGCCACATGGTCCAGGTTTATTTAATCTCCTCTACTGGAGTATAAACTGCTCCACAGAGCAATGAATGTCTGAATGGTTTACAGACATTTATGAGACAGGAATCAGTGGTACAAATACACTCACTCAATTTATTATGTACAATGTTCAACTGCTCGTTAACCCAAATATCTTATCAGTTAAACACATGGCAGCAACTCAAAACATTTAGACGTGTAGACATGGTGAAGAAGACCGGCTGAAGTTCAAAGCGAGCATCAGAATGAGAAAGAAAGGTGATTTATGTGATTTTGAACGTGGTATGGTTGTTGGTGCCAGACGGCTATTTCACAAACTGCTGATCTTTCGGGATTTTCATACACAACCATCTCTAGTTTACAGAGAATGGTCCGAAAAAGAGAAAATATTCAGTGAGAAGAGCATCTCTGAATGCACAACACGTCCAACCTGGGAGCAGATCTGTTACAGCAGCAGAAGTTAACACTGCCACTTTATTAGGTACACACTTCACCTGATAAAGTGGCCGGTGAGTGTATGTATTTTGAATAAACTGTATAAGCTTTCTGGCCAATTAGTGACCAAGCTATAAGTGGTAACACTTTACAATAACCATCTATGTGATGTTTATAGATGGTTTATAAACCAATTATTAACCATTTACCAAGTGCTATACATCTTTAATCTTTAAATGTTTTCAAACAATTTCTTAAAGGTGTATGAATCATTTCAAAATCACTAACATACTTAATATGGTGTTAAAAATGTTATAATGAGTGCAAACCTATTAATAAACTAATAATTATAATGTAATTGTTTGTTAATGGTAAAGTAACTATCAACTTACATTAATGTACCATCTATTTGCCATTTATAAATTATAGTTCAACATTTATAAATGGTCTATTTACCATCTATAAATGATGGTTATTGTAAAGTGTTACCCTATAAGTTAACAAGCATTTGGCAGTTAGCAAGCTTGCTAGCTTGTAGCTCTCCCCCTCCCTCCTCAGTAACTCTTTAAAATTAAATTATGTACCAGAACCAAATGCTGGGAGGAATAACCAGCCCGGTACAAAGAAAATATAAAGAAGCTCAGAAAGATATCATGACTATAGCGCTAGTTTGCTAGTTACAGCTACAAAAGGCCCTCCAGCTCGGTACATCACCACGCCTCTGGCTCTGTATACTCCATAAAGACGTGCAGATTAATTTCACCGTGCCACTTTCTGGTGTGACTGCGCCTTAATCCCTGAATATAAGGTGGCAAATATATTCAAACAGATACACACACACACAAACACACACACACACACATGTTGATTCCCATATTTTCTCTGCCGGAGTCAATGCCTTGTTGCCATAGCGCCCGCTGGCATTGAGGGACGCAGCAAAGCTTGACTGTAGAAGGAGAGGAGAGTGAGAGAAAGACATAAAGAGGAGGAAAGAAATGAGTGAGAGAATAGTGAGGGGTGGATGTTAAGGTTAATGAACGACCATATAGCTGAATGTTATTCAAACCGTCTTCCTGCATCCCTTTTGTCCGAAGCTGCCTTCACTCTGACAGATTTCCCACAGCATGACTCATTCTGATTAGCATTGGGCAGCCATTTCAGAGCTCACAGAGGCTTCAACGTATAGCCTGAAAAAGAGTCCTCAGTGCTGTATAAGAGGAGGGTAAAGAAAGAGAAATGAAGCAGCCATTACGGCCTCCGACTCATAAAGCCGGCGGTCTAATTCAGGAGCACACAAATTGATGAACTGTGTCTGTCCTTTTGAAACGGTCTTTAAATTCCATTTAATGCCACTGTAACGGCTAATCGCTTGTGTCGCTCGGTGTTTGTGTGACTTTGTGTCTGTGTGTGATTTTAAACAATAGCAGCTGCTGATAAGGGACGTGTGGGGGGGAAAAAGTGTTATTCAGCCACCACTCGGGATGAGTAAAAATGGAGGCTCAGGTTGTGATGGCTGTCCTTATCTTGTCATGAGCCAAACTGTTTCAGCGAGAGAGCACGGCATTACCACACTGCTGGCGAGGTTGCCTTTCCACTATCTTTCCATTTGTCTCCAGCCGTTCCAATCCAACCCTCTATTTTCGTTTTTATCTCCCCGTGTCATCTCACTCTGACTCTAAAATTCATTTATGCGCTTTCTCTCTCTCTCATTCTCCTCTCTGTCTTTGTTGGCTCTCTCTACTTCCTTCTTTTTACCTCTCTTCACCATCCTCACCTCTAGATGGATATCAATTCTCTCTCTTTTTTTCTATTTTCTTTTCCTTTCAATAAGGGCTTCCAGGCTTGACAGCTGTCCTTCAGCTGTACATGGTGTTTTCACGGCCATGTTGGCTGCAGATGGAGAATGGTTGGCTATGTCAGACTTGAGTCCTGTGTAAACAGAGCCTCTGCATGTCTTCATCACAGCTTCGTCGGTGCACATTTGCTACCTTGGCATGATATCACTGCAGCTTTGAAATTACTTGCTATCAAACAGTCCAAGGAGAATTGCAGTTTTAGTACAACTTGGTGATTTTATAGTTTTGACCATCGTTTCTACAGGTTATGATTACATCATATTATTTGCCAAGCGAATACTTTTTCTTGCACTGTAAAAAATGTTTGTAGAAATAACACTGTCAAATACATCAGAAATAGGGCGTAAATAGACACTTTTAATTACCGTAAATCAAAGAATAGCACAAAACTTTTACTTTTTTCTGTCATCGACTGGAAGAAACACAGTTTTGCTGTAAAAACATAACATTTTCATGCAAAATTTATGGAGAAATACCATGATGTGTAAATGAATGACACATTAACCCTAAAAATAACAGGACAATTCAGTCTAAATTACAGTTTTTGCTGATATTTACATTTAAATTTACAGTAGAAAATCCACTCACTGTAATTTTCACGGTGAAGTTCTGGCAACCACAGCTGCCGGTATTTTACTGTAAATTAAACAGATTATTTTTTACAGTGTGGATGTGATGTTATGCGTCAGTGCCTCACTCTTTAGATGGAGGGCAGCAGAATCTGAGGCAACATGGCACAAATGCCTATGATTTGTTCTGTTTATGGCTGTTCCAGCTGGTCAAACGGGGAAAGAGGGGCTACTTCTGAGTCTTAAAAAATAGTAGTTCATAAAGAGGAGAAGTAAGAAAAAACTCAGCAGCAGATGTAGATCAAAAACCTCCGTTTTAAGTCTGGAGGAGCAGAGTTAACTAGCGTTAAATCAAACATTTGTAATAAACATGTCTTGAGTTGGTATTGCCATTCAGTTCCAATTTGCTGTGACAAACTTCTCCTTGTTTTTTTAACAATGTTTCACTGGACCTCTGGGAACGGTTTAAAATGTCTGCTGGGGAGAGGAGAGGAAACTAGAAGGGTTGTCAGGATTTAAAGAGCACAAGAAGCAATTGCAGTATTATTCACAGTATTGGAGAGAATGATCATTTTTGCGTTTTTCATTGAAACATATATTAAAATGATGTGTGTATTTTTGTGAGGATTTAACAAATTCTGTGCCTCCTGTAATTTGGAAATATGCTGTAGATTCCAAAACACTTCCACACATTGTTTGTCAGATGGTTTGGTGTAATGATTAGTATTCTCCATTTTACGTTAGCAAAGAGAACAAACAATAGTCTAGTTAAAAGTCTTTGAATGAACACAGGAAGATGTTTTAAACAAACTTTCAGGTTACCTATGAAAAACTAAGGTGAATGGTAAAATTATGACCCAAACCATCCAATCGTAACAGTTTACAAACCTCCAGACTTCCAGGTTCAACTTTAAGTTTCTGTATTTGTTTTAGTTGTGTGTATTCTCCCTGATTTAGAGACCATACTGACATTTCTGGTGTGTTCACTTTCAGTTTCCATTACTTGGTGAAACTGTCTGACTGCAGGTTGCTCAGTTGGATATAATTGCTAATAACTGTTCCTTATTTGGAATACATTTTGCTTATTGCATTGCTTTTGTGTCAGAAAAACAGAGTGCACATCATATTAATGCAAGACGTTATATTCAGACATTGTATTGAATTAATGTCAAGAAAGTGGAGAGTCCAATCCATAGTTCCAGAGGCAAGGTAGATCTTTATCAAACTGTTATGGCAGTGCTCAAATTAAATAATAACAGCCTTCGTGCTCTGAGGCTGGACTTCTTTGTTGATAGGAAAACCAGGCCTGACATTGGCACGGCAATATTGAATGCTGCTGTTTCTCACATGGTCACAAAGAAGAGGGAGCATGGGAGAGAGACAGAAAGCTGGAGCCCAGCGCGGTGGCCTCAGGGCATCTGTGCAGCAGTAAAACCCGGGAGATCTGTCAATAAACAGGCAGGTTGTTGTTGCAGGATCAATCCAGGCCCCGAGCATTGCTTCACTACTAATTGCCATGTGCACTGACAACACAGCACATGGTCTCTACATTCATGTGTGCCAAAATCTTTATGGTCCTTCTCAGAACTGTTAACACTGTCTGACATTTCTTATTTTTAGGCAGTGTTTGGAACTGCACAAGGAATCATTAAGGAACACACACTATAGTTCTACTTTTTTTGTGAGATTTTACTTGGAACAATCCATCCTAACTGAACAGCTGCCACTATGTAATTTGTTTTTGGGTGGTTTTCTTTTCCTTTAGCTTCAGATGACTGGCAACAGGGAGACGGTGTGGCAAAACATATTAGCAGCAGAGTGAACGAGGCTGCCATTTCTGAACCCCAAGCAGTTTCAGGCTTTAATTTAGTTTGAGCCTGTCACATTTTAGTCATCGTGGCCTTTTTTTTTTTACTGCAATATATATATTTAAGTCCTGCAGCTTGATGGGAGAGCACAATCATGGATCATGGCTCAACCTAGAGAGAATTCAAACATATCTTATATGTGTGTGTATATATATGTGTATATATGTATATGTATATATATGTGTATATATGTATATATAGATAGATATACATATGTATATATACATATATATATGCATATATATATATGCATATATGTATATATTTATATATACATGTGTATATATGCATATATATATGTGTATATATGTATAATTATGTATATATGTGTATATATATGTATATATGCGTATATATATGTATGTATATATGTGTATATATGTGTATATATATATGTATATATATGTATGTATGTATACACACACACACACACACACACACACACACGCACACAAGCCTACAGTTGAGGTCTGTTGGTAGAGTCATTCATGGCTTCATGAACTGAGCATGAACTTGCACTGGGGAGCACAGAAATAACGTTTTTGCAGGATTTGGTTAGTGCAAATGGGTTTTGGCAAGAATTTTAATAAGACATGCAAATTAAAGTGATATTAGGCAAAATTTGGTGTTTCTTTCCAGGTGGATGAATTGGTCATGTGATTTGTTCAGGGGCCACTGGAAATCAGAAAATCTGATGATAATTTCAGTTTTTATAGTTTCTGGCTGTGATAAATGGTGTAATTTTGGTAATTTCTAAAAAAGAAAGCACGCCTTTCAAATCTTAAAAAAAGATTAACAATCTACAAACAAAACCATAAATGTTTAATGTCCCCCTTTGGAGCTCATAGCACATGTTCAGGCGGGAACAAGAACATGCGTTCGTCAGCTGTATGTCATTCATTTTATTTGTGGATTATATATATATATATATATATATATATATATATATATATATATATATATATATATATATATATATATATATACATGAGACACACCATCCCATAGTGTGCTGTCATGTGACCAGCTGACACAGAACAATAGATTAGACGCCTTGGCTCCAGTCTCTCAGTTCCCACAGGGTGGTTGTGTTTTTGCCCAGTATGAGATGGCTGTCTGAGTGAAAGCTGCTTGAATGGAGCCATTAAAAACCAAATTCAACTGTGTGTTTGCCTCAGTAATAAACAATGACAGGGCTGTCTTTAACTGAATTTGTGTCAATTACAATCAAACAACAATGAATTACGTTTCTGTTCCAGTCTAACATACAGACAGACATTGTGAAAAGCAGTTCCCCCTCCGACAGTAGACACTACTGTCCAGGAAGAAGTGCAGCCTGAGGCCATGTTGTGTTTTCGAGGGGTTTGTTACTGTACTTCAGCATTCTCTATGTCCACCTACACGTACTCAGGGTATCATTTTTTCATTCTCTCAGGCTGTTCAGTGTCACTCTGGCAATTGTAGTAAACTTCAGCAGAAGTAGACCGAGCTGGTTTTAAGGAAAGTGGGTACATGCAAATTGCTTCATCGCAAAAACAGCTCCTGGAACTCATTGAACATCACAGATTGTGGATATACAACTCTGTAAGAGTATCCAAAGGAAGCATTTTCTTTTCATGCTAAATTGGACAACACATTCCCTTAAGCATTCCTGTCTTATCTTTTTGGGTCAAACTTTTTTTTTTTGTGATGATATTCCAGCTGGATGAGAGTGTTGGAGGAAAAAACTCTCCTGAAACCAAGCCGGGTAATTTTCCTCAACGCCTTGTTGTTTTGTCCTCTTCTCAGTGTTTTTAAATGGCAGCCTCTGTCAACAGCCGCAGCAGGGGGTTAGTCTCCAGTCTGGTGGCTCTGCGGCATTATACCCTGTTGCTCAAAAGCCCGGAGAAAGACCAATCAATGAACGAGCCACTTACCCTGTTATTTAGAGAACAAAATAATGTCTGTAGCTACCAATCTGCTGCGGTGGAAGAAGCACAAAGAACCTGTGTACTCGCCCAGTGCTTTAAAGGGCTGATGAGACGCAGGGCTGATGGAGCTGTGTGTTGGATGCCTGTTTTTGTTACGTGGGATTTAAAAGGCCCAGATGAGCTGCTTCATTCCTCTCCACTGACTTCATGACAGGTAACACGGGGAGAAAAGCTCCACCGTAGCGCCTTTCAACCCTGCATATCCTTGAGCCTTGTATTGCATTCCAGCCGTCACGATCGATACCACCAGCGTCCTGCATACCTTACCTGAGCCGCTCCTCTGTTCTGTAAACGCTTTGCTCCTGTTTGTTCCATGTCATATAAGTGAGAGCTCACCAACATATCTCGCCGCGCTCGTTGTTTCGTCTCTGGTTTTATTGAATTAACTTGACAACCAGAGCGGGGGCCATTGACTTCCAGAGGGAAATGGCTTTTATTGATTTGATCCGCTCCATGAGATGCCAGGTACTAAATGACATTGTTGAACATTCCTTGCGATCGTAGAGCGACGAGCCTGTTTTATGCAAATAGGAATTGATGCTACTGGGTGACTGAGCAGGGAAAACCCCATTGAGATGTTATCTCTGAAGTGTGTCGTCTGAATGCGTTTATTTTTAAGTGACGTATGGAGGCCAAGCCTGCAGCCTTATGGGGTAAGATAAAGAAAAGGGGCTGTTAACCATAACACATCTTCTTTGACCGTCTGCTTGAGTTATTCAGGTCAAGGAAGCAGCATCTCTTTTAATTTGTGTCTCAGCCTTGCACCATTGTTTAAAGAAGCTAAAAGGCCTCTTTTGTGCTTCCACTCTTCACATGTGGAGCCATTGAACAGGCACGCTCTTCTCTTTAAATTGCCTGCACTCACCACACTTTATGTTCTCCTTCTCCTCTAATTTCCCCCTTTCTGTCCCTCCTTCACTGACTCCCGTCCTCATCTGTCTCACCATTGTTATCGCTGTCTGCACGGAGATGACCACCTCCCTTCACTCCCCCACCTCATGACTTATAACCGAGTGCTTGGGTGGAAATCTCCTTAGGAACCGTCTCTGTAAACACATAACCGCTATATCTCTCTCCGCACAACACAACTGTCTCTCCTCTCATCATCCTCCCTTCCTCTCTCTCTCTGTCTGCCCTTCAGCTCGCTCTTTAAAACTCGTCCTGTGAAACTCATCCAGCATCCCACAGCCACCCACCCTGATTCAGTCACCATAACCAAATCCACTTCAACACAGGCACAAACAGATCCCAAAGCCTCGTAGCGGAAGGGGTTGAAGCGAAGAGGAGGGTGACAGGAGGAGGGGAAAGAAGAGGGCAATGAAGTGTCAAGCTGGTGAAATATCTTCACCAAGCCCTTCTAAATAAACCTTCCAGTCTTAAGTGTCTTAAATCCCATCCGTCTAGCCCAGGAAGGAGATGAATTAAAATGTAGAGAGAGAGAGAGAGAGAGAGAGAAAAAAAAGGACATGATTTGCTGTGATGGGATGAGAGCTCGAGCAAGAACAGGAGGAGAAGGAGAGGAATGTGAGATAAATACAATGAGGAAAAGGTGGCAAAACGGGGTTTGACAAGAGCAAAGACAGATTGTATGGAATAGATGCAGATAGAAACGGAGAGACGGAGACACGGGGAGTGAGAGGAAGAAAGATAGAGACATATATGGCTGAGCTGGCAGCCTCCTTCACTGATTAACATGCCTCTCAGACACGGTGAGAGGGATCAAACTTGCACACAGCCAGGCCTGGGAGTTATGCCTGCAATGCAACGATAGAGAGAAAGTGCGTGTGTTTATTTCTGTTTGTTTGTTTTGAGTTTGGATCTACTGCTCGGTACATAGCGGGCATGTGTCTTTGTTCACAGCTGCCTTGTGTGCACAGTTGTCAACTGGAGACATCTGTTGATTGACACTGCAGTGTGTGAGTGTGTGTGTCTGTATACCACATGAGACGTGACATTCAAAGCAATGGGGAGCGATAGAGCAGAGATGGAAAACCCAGAGTCACCGAACCCATTTTTGGAATTGGTACAGGTGGAATTTATCTGACTGAAGGTGGCTGATTTGCAGTAAGAAAAGGTAGATTGTGAATGAGAGGAGAAGGTGAAAAGAAGGGTAGAGAGATGCATGTGTGAGTCCAGGATGCTGATAATGCACAGAGTTGGAGCCACAGCCTGGGTGCATGTGTGAAATCAAAGGCTGGGGACTCGCAGATACACCTTTCTATCTTTTCCAGAGCCAGCCCTGCACTGTCGGCCATCCTCTGGGAGAAGACACTGTGCCTGTCTGTCTGTCGGGAAAGAGAAAATTGCTTTTAGATACTGTTTATGATGGGGGCGTTCACAGCGGAGCGCTTGACAAGATGATTTTCCTGTGAAATTTACCATTATAAATAAATAATTTGGACACAGCTGGGGGACATATTATCCCTGAATGATATAGCTTATATAGCGATTCTGCACAGTAAATTATTTCACCATCAACTTTGTGTTGAATATGTCGGTCTTGACAGTGTAAACCAAACGGTGGCTTCATTTGGCACTGAGCAGGAAGGGAAGCTGGAGGAAGAGAAGGTAAACACCATTAGCACACAGAGATGTTGTTTTGTGTACAGACCTCTGTGTTCCTTCTGCTGCTCTGTCCTCTTCCTGCTCTGTAACAGAATCACTTAAAGAGACAATTCCATGCTGCCCTATCACACATTATATTATGGGAAATATAACCGTGTGTCGTGCAATCTGAGACTTTAAATGCGTTGCTCAAACACTCTACGTTGTATTCAAGAGACCAGGCCACTGTTCTGGCCACTTGTTATTTGCAATCTTTCAATGTAGAAACTTACAATAATATGTCAACATAATGAGAGATAAGCACAAAGCACACTGTCTTTTTGAAAGTTAAATGAGAAGATCAATACCACTGTCATATCTGTCTATTAAATACAGTATAAAGACCCAATATTAGACCCAAAGATGGTTCCTAATCAGTCCAACGATCAAAATGCTCTCCTGGCACTTATACTGAAAAAAGTTATTAACTTCAACATTATTTGGAATACTCAACATGTGTAGTCGTGTTTCCTTGACTGGTCACACCTGCAATTCGCTCAACTTATACATTTTTTATTGTCATGATGTATTCAATCACTTTTCTCGGCTCGAGGTAAGTTTTACAAATATAAAACCTTCATGGCTCAAAAAATTCTAATAGAAAGATTTAAAATTGAGCTTGTTTGCAGGCCGATCAGTTCTGTCAACAGTTTTTATTTTATTTTTTGTTAACGAATAAACAAAGAAAAGAACAGTGGATTACTTATTAGGAGCCACAATGTGAAAACAAAACACTAAAACACAATTCTAGACAACAAAGACTCAGAAACATATTTACAAATTAGACATAATGTAAACACAAATAACATACAAAGAATAATATAAAGGATAACCACAACAACAAAAATGAAAACAACGATACACCAGTACGAAGCCACACGGCGAAAACAGACAGACGACCAAAAAAAAACCCCCAAAAAACAAACAACAACATGAATTAAGCCCAAACAGAAATATAGAGAGACTGGTAATATACACAGATTCCAGGATAAAAAGAGAATCATATGAAATGTTAATTAAATTCAAAGTAACCCTTGGACCACAGCAATAGCTTTAGACCAATTGATTATGGTTTCAGGTGTAGCATTGTTAATCCTGGCTGTTGACCTCTCAAGAAGACAGACATCAAAAAACAATAAAAGCCAGGTTCTCTTGAAATCCGTGACAGGTTCAAACCAGTTCTTTATAAAGTCCTGTCAACAGTTTAACAGACATCTCTTTTATAAATGTGGTTTATGGCGTAAATGCTTTTTGGGCTGCATGACTGAGAAGAGGAGCTACATTCTGTTGTTGACCATTTCTTGTGTTGGTAAAGTGACTTGAAGTAGCTGCTTCTGGCCAAGAAACAGTCTGGCACACAACTCTTCATGAAACCCACATTGTTTTGATAACCAAGGATTAAACAAACAAGACATACATAAAGTTAGTGAGATTTTGTGCTTATGGGCTTCTTTTTTTTGTCACCTTTGACCCAGAGCCAGGATAGCTGTTTCTCACATTTTCAGTCTTTATGCTAGGCTATAGGTGAGTCATCTTCTGGTTGTAGCGTAATATTTACCGTGGCCTTTACTTGTGGCCTCATTCACATTAGCTAATTGACCACTTTAAATGGAGGAAACAACTCTCCACAGAAAGAAAATGTAAAATGAAATTCGTGATACTGACAAAAATCAACTTTTTTCTCTCTTTTTAGATGGCCAAAATCTGTTTGATAGCAGGTTAAAGCTTTTCACATCACTATGTTGGTATCACAATCCTGATAGTAATGACTCACTGTGCTCTAAGCACATCACAGTTTCTTCCATTACAGCTCATTATTTTCAAGGCTTTTTAACTAAAAGAATTGGGTGAAAGCTGGATTATGAATATCAAGATGAAAATAGCTTTGTAGTGGAACCATTTATTATTATTTACTCAGTAAGAATGAGTCATAATCAACAGCTCATTTGCTTTCTCCTCCTGTATTATACCTTCTATTACTAGAAACATTTAACTATGAGTAGCAGTGCCATTGTGCTTTAACTAACAGTCTGCACGGTCTGTTTTCATTTTTCAATGGCCTCCACTTTCCCCCAAATGTTCTAATTTTGCCCGCTGCCCGACCTCGTTTTGCCTGCACTGACAGTCACTTGTTGCCATTACAATAAATCCAACTCTCCTGCTGATTCACAAGGAAAAAGGGCAAACAGTCTCTGGAAAGGAACATATCGCCCTATTGAGTTACTCCTGAGTATTTATGCAAGATAATACATGTCCTTGGGGGAAATTTTAGCCGAATAATCACATCAAGAGGGATTCTGTCATGCTGCAGAACCTCTTATTGCCATTAGCAAGGTTTCTGTATTATTTATAACCATGCTGGAGATTATCGCCCTGTGTGTTTTCTTCTACTGGCTTTATGGAGCCTCCAGCCAGTGATGGATGGAGTTGCTTTTAGCCTCCCGTCAGTCTCAGAGTGTGTTTTCTTTTCATTTTTACTGCAGTGTTCACTGGGTTCCTCCTACATGGATGGTTTGAGTGTGATTTATAGCTTTGGCCCATGATCCCTGCCCTGCTAATGATGGTTGTAAACTGGTGGGAAGCCAAAGGTCAGGCCTATCTCCACTGTAGTGATGTGTGATGATGTTTCTCCTTGTCTGTTGAAGTATGTGGAAGCTTAAAAGATGAAAGAAGCGAAGAGCAGTAACAGTGAGGGTAGAAAAATAAAAGATATGCGTATTACTGAGAATAAAAGATTTATCTCCAAGTCTTCCTCCAGAAACACAGCCCTATAATTAACCTGCAGAGTCATGCAGACGTTGTCAGACGAAGCTGCAAAATCTTTGTTCTACTCCGTCTGGATTGCGACTACATCTTCTTTGTCTCCTGGTGTCTCAGCAGCTGTAATTTTGAGGACTGTGAAGGTTAATGACAGTGACACAACTCTGGGGAGAGCTCCAGTATTACTCAAAGATATCCATTCATCAACAATAAGCTATTACAGGTATTACATTACTGCTCTGTCATCCAGCGCTCTTTAGTTGGGCTACCTCTCGCCCATTAATGGGAGCACCTCCACTGCAGAGAGAAAGAGTCAGAGATTATCTTATTCCAGCGCCAACCTTTAAATCCCCTGAAATTATATATCCATTAAACACATGGTGCATGTGTAAAGAAGATACTGTAACTGGCCTCGCTGTAAGGTAGCAGTGACAGAGGACATGTTCTCACCGTCTGATTCGGATAAAAGAGGAGTGTTACAGAAATGTTTTTGTCCTCCTGCACATGCTCTGCATATTTCTCACTACATAAATCCATGGTGTCTCTCAGTGCATGAGAAAACTGGTGTTCTGTGCATAAAGGTCACTCTTCATTTTTCATTTACCGCACACTCCCCCTTCTTTTCTCTCTCTCTCTCTCTGTCTGTCTCTCAACCTTCTATCTTTCTCTCCCTCTCTCTCTTTAAATATGTGAAATGTTATTGAGGCTCCAGGATTTCATGGTGATGCAAATATCTAGTAAACAGACCCCAGGTCACTCCAGCACTGAGCAAAAGGAAGAAATCATGTGTGTATTTCGCTCTAGAGGAGGGAATTCCTGCATCGTTTTTTACATTAAGCCTGAGAGAGGGGAAGACTGTGGTTTGGTTTAAGTGAAGGCACAATGCCCAGAGGATATGTGTTTGTGCAGTGTTTTGTTGTGTTCATGTGTGTAGAGTGTATGTGCTTATGAGCATCTATGTCAGGGAGTCAGGGGTCAGCAGAGCACAATTTAAGGTGGTGTTCAGAAAAGCAAAACAAAGAAATCTTTATTCATATGGAACATTTTACTCCGGGGAAGATACAATGCACAAACAAACAACTTGAACTATTATGCTGTTTAAAAGACAAACAAAACAAGTGTTTTCAGTCTGATTTTTAACAGTGTTAATGTTGGAGCACATCTTACACAATATGGAAAAGCACCTCAGCAGCTTGGAACATAAAAACAAAAACGTTGTCAAATTTTTGTTTTACCATTGGAACAACCAGAGGGCCTGTGCCAGATGACGTAGGAGGTTTGATAGGTTTCTAAGTGGAATAAGCAAGTCAAAGAGCGAGTGGATGTGGAGCAGTTAAGGGCTTTATAGAAAAGAACTAAAAAAACAGCTCATGTGAATCTTAGTCAGCTAACAGTCTTTTTTCAGATGTCAGACTATTTCACAACTCAAGATTTTAACCCAGAGCCAATATACAGTGTCAGCACAGGAAGTAGCATGCCTTTTATCTAGTGAAGCTGAGAGTAAGGTTGTAGAGTTCAGCATTACACTCATTGTTACAGAAGAACCAGAGACACTTTCTTGTTCTATTCCACAAATTTTTCTTCCTTGCCAAAACACCCGCACCCTTATTATCCACAGTGCAACTTGACCACCACTTGACAGTTTGTTTTGAAATTTGGGTGTGTTATGCTGGTAGCAGCTACTGTTGCCTCCAGCCTCTAGCCTCAAGCGGAGATTGAACAGAGGGCTACAGAGGTGTGGTGAGCACTTCTTTCTAACTCCATACCCTTAGTTATAAATTGTAAACCAATAAAGCGAGTTTTTACCATTGTTTTAGAAATAAGCTCCATACTAACATGCCTGAAAATGCATACCACAGGACCATCCATGTTTACTGGGTATGCCTGCGCAAGTGTAAATGCTGGACACAGAATTTGTCGCAAAATGTTGGTATTATAACTTTCCTCTGGTGCATTTAGGCAGATGTTTTATTGATGATGTGGCTCGGGAACATAATCAGTAATAACACCCAGATTTAGCATCTTTGTGATACTGTACTTCCAGGAATTAAAAGGGATAATGAGAACATGTTTCCTGCTTTGAAAGCTCAGCACCAATAACAAGAATTTGGTTTTGTCTTGAAGTTGTGGGAAATCCAGTTCTTTAAGCATTTAATGCATCCAACCAGTGACTTAAGATGGTTGGGGTCTCTAACATATATAACCGTATGTCATCAGCATAATTATGCAACATGCCTTGTGTTTTTGATTTATGTAGTCTAGATGGAACCTTTACAGACTGAGCAGAAATGGTCCAAGTATAGATCCCTGAGGGACTCCCTTTTCCTACACACAGATAGAGAAATAGTGTCATCCCTTTAGATAAGTTGAAAACCAGGCAAGTACAGAGCCAGGAGGTCCTTCCCACTTGTCTACTCTTGGCTCACTATGGATATAAATCTGGCAGTGCTAGTGTACTACTGGCTCTGTGCTCTTCCTCTCTTCTGTTTCTTTGTCTTTCTGTCTCTCTCATTCTGGACATTCTTTGGCTTTGCTCTCCTTATGTCCGGTATGACTCCCCCTCTCTGTTTGAATGCCTTACTTGTCTCTCTTTTGCCCCTGTTTCTCTTCATAACTCCCTGTAGTACATTATTATTATTTTTAATTTTCTTTGTCCTCTTTCCACTCTACAAGCTGCTTATTTTATAGCTACTGTGTTCATTTCCATCTCTGCCTTAAAATCCCCCCTCGCGGCGATCTTTCTCTCATCCTATTCTTTATTCCCTTTCCTTCTCACAGCCCTGCTGCGTACAGCATCTCATCTTATTGCTGATTGAAGGAGATCCAAGCCGCATCAGGCTATCACCTGCCATTGATTCTACACACTCCATAAAGCAGCCTCTCCTCTCTCACTAATATGACAATTAGGCCAGACTCTGGGAAATCTACAGGGTGTCCTTAAGTCTACATAAAGAAAATGGAACAATCATAAAATCCTCCAAAGCTTACTTAATACAGTTTCCCATGTACCGGCACAATCCCATTTACTGAACTCTGAAGGTCATCCTAGTGATGTGGAACAATAAAAGCTCAATATTGTGCCTGTGGCTAAGGAGTATTTCTTTGAACATTAATTCCTCCTTAAAAGTTATCAAGTCTTTTTAGGATCTAGCTCAAAGTCTTTTGGTACTTTGAATGTATCTTCCGTACGATAACAAAGGTTATTAGACCTTGAAACCCATTGGGTTGTTGTTGGCTCCTTTCCAGTATTATCTTTTCTGACGGAACTTTATTTGGAAGCTGAGTATTGAATTGAATCAAGACCAGGTTCTGCTACTCCTACGTCATCTTCCACTGCTACTACAGCTTCTACTACTAATGTTAAACAGTGTAGTAAAGGATTTTTCAAAAAGCATGCAGAACTCTTTAAGTGTGTCTATGATTAAATCGTTGTGCCACTATCATCAATCACAGAAAACCATAACTGCAATTCAAAATTTAGAATTGCATTAACCAATAAGTTGGTCATTTGGGGGCCGCATTATGAGCTGTTAAATACAATATTGGACATAAAGTTGTTTTGGAAAACTGTTGTCTAATTACACATGCAGCAGACAAAGAGCATTTATTTAGACTGTGTTTTTGGACATCTGGAGAATGTAAGTTAAGTATTAGCGCCTGAGAGCAATACTCTTCTGTTAAATGCTCCACTATGATTACCAGGGGGCTGCTCATTGTTCTGGAGGCATATTATTCTGAAACCCCAATAGCCCAGAAAATGGCCCATTGGACAGAAAGCCCATTTGTCCGACCTGAAAATGCCTGTTACTCCCAAAATACCTATCATATCCCTCTAAACCCAATCAAACAGAAGCACATGGCTAATTATTATGCAGAATGATGTCAACCTTGACAGTATGGTGTTGTGTTCAAGTATTTTTTCCTTCCGTGTTTCCCTTAGCGCCCCCTTGGTGGTTGGGGTTAGGGTTAGGTTAGAGTGAGTTGTAGCAGAGATTGCTGGTTGGGTTTAGGGTAAGGGTGGGCTCAGAATTGTATCATTGTAGCATTTAATTGAATGGGGCGTTTGGGACTGTTGGGGTTTAGGAATAATGGACTGTCGGAACAATGGTTTGGCAACATTTACCAGAAAATGCTTAGGGAATATGCTGGTTTTGGTGTTTATTTCATGCACTTTCCTCATATCTTTGTCACTGACATTGGCTGCCTTCTGCTGCTGGAAATAGCTTCATGAACATGGTGAAAGTGAACCAAAACAGTTGTGGAAAGGAGAGCTAAACAGTGAGCTAAAGAGGCTAAAACACCACAGAGCCGAGAAAATCTGTCTTGGGTGATAATTGTCTGAGACTGTCCCCTTTCACATACAAGTAGTCATGCTATCCATTGTTGATATAAAAAATATTGATTAGTGCAGCTTTACTATGTGCATCTGCTACAAATTATATTTAAAAAACATTAATATTTTTGGTGCATAAAATTTAATCTGCCTTGTAAAATGATGATAAAAGGATTTAAGTGGAAATAGACCATGTTTGAATTGATTCATCTTCTGTGCAGGCTTTTGAAGCTGGGCGACCAGTGTGAAAAGGGATTATATCGGACTATTGCTCGAGTACTGTGTTACCAGTACTGATATACCTCTGTATAATACTTGACAGCCACTCTGTTAAATATTTTAATCATAAATACCCCAACCATCACAGTGTCCCCATTAATGCTGCTCTATTTCATTACCATTTTCACTATATCTAGGACACGCATAATCTTGGTTTTCTTTCAACCGTCCAATTTTCAGTGCAAGTACCTCACGGCTGTGTAATGAAAACACACCGAGAACGTCGACAAGGCTGGGGCTAAGGGAGAGCAAGAGAGAAACCAAGGCATAACGAGAGAAAAAGGGAAAAAGGTAGAGGGACTGAGGAGAGGAGAAAGCGAGAGCCATGGCAACCGTAATAAGCGACAAAAGCATTTCAGAGCATATTAGCACCTTCATTTGATGATGAGGTGTTCTATTTGCATGCAAAGTATCTAAACCCCTGCAGCAGAGGGTCACTATATCTGTATAACCAGCATCCAATTCCACATTGCACACATTCCTCACATCTCTTCACCATCAAACCATTTCCTGTTCTCTTTTCAAGCCTCTGTTCCCTTCGCCTGACTTGACTCTGTATCAGAACTGTATCAGTCCTCATTAGGGCTTTGCTAAAGACACTAGACCTCATTGATTGGCTGGTGATTTGTTATCTGAGTCGGACACAGTGGTGATCATTCTGAGGTGGCGTTTATAGGGTCCAGGGAGACCTAGCACCCTCCACATCCAACGTTTTCGGCAGCTAAATGATCTCTTATTGACTTTGCTTAGGAAATTACCTGCCTAAACACCCATAATCAAATTGATCTGGTGCTGTGGAAACAGACAAATTAACAAGTCTGTGTTAATCCTGTGGAAGCAAATGGAGAAAGGTGCTGAGTTCAGGAATCCTGTTTCATTAATAGTGAAGAAAACATAGTTAAAGTGAAAAAGAGTATTAAAGCTCAGACTGAAGTTTAACTCAAGCTGCTATCATTTTGTATTTTGCCTCCGCTGTCATCACTTGCCATCTGTATTAACTTGGCACCCAAATGAGACTGTTGGGATGGTGCCTGAAACCTCAAGCTCAATCCCTGAATATGTTTGTCACAACACTGGAAACAATAGTGAAGGAACTGACACAATAATTTGCCACTGACAGCGTTGTTTTTAACGTTCCTTAAATCCACAGGGCCCACACAGTGTGCCAGCCTCAATATGACTTCAGTGACATCTAATGCCATTTCAATTTCCAACACGGAGTGCTATAGCACCCTGGGGTTGAAAATTTTGGATTAGTGTCTCCTCCAAATGGCAAAATGTATGTATGGCTTGCAGTATGCCTCATTCAATGATAATGGCGTAGTAGTATATAGCCAGTATCACGTAGTGAGGCTTCTGAATGGACTCGGCTGCAGCCATTTGTCATAATTACAGAGATGCTTTGGCTCTGAACCATTTGTACACACACACACACACACACACACACACACACACACACACACACACACTTTTATACGTTTGTATCTACTTATTCTGCTGTCCCATGAAATTGTATAGCCCAGGGTGTCTAATTATACTAATCGAATGCGTACCGCCTGACATTTATTCATACATTATTAATAGCAGAAACAATAGAATCTGTGATTGGATATAGTGACTTCCTGACTTCTCATCTTCTCTCTTGCTCTATCTCTCTCACTTATCTCTCACTCCATCTCACTCCATCTCTCTCTCTCTCTTTACCCCATGACCTCCTTTCTTCTCTCGGTGACTCTCTCCCCTTCACCTCCTGTAATTTGGCTTGTGGGTGTTGAGTAATTAGCATGCCTCCCACTTTCATTCTGATGTCAGAGCTGGGAATGTGAGAAATGTCCCATAAAGATTATGTGTCCTGATAAGGTTATGTCTGGGACTCCATTAAAGAGATGGGCTGCACAATGGCTGTTTGTATCCTACAGAGAGAGAGAGAGAGAGAGAGAGAGAGAGAGAGAGAGAGAGAGACTGAGAGAGACACTGAGAGAGAGACTGAAAATGACAGAGGGAAACTGTTTCCATGGTACTACACAGTGTATGGTATGGTATATGACTCTATATGGGCAAAAGTACAGATGTGAAACCCCCAGAATACATACTTGGTTTTATTTTTTTTGGTCTTGGGCCATTGTTTAAGCAAAGTCCTTTGTTTCCAATTCCAGCAGACTATGTAACCTTTTTAAGAAAAAAACAAACACTTTGTATTTCTTACAAATTAAACATTACATTTATAACAATAAAACTAACCATTGCACAACTCGATACACTTGGGCCGTTTGCCTCAACAGCCTTACATAGTCTTGTATGACCAGTAGCTTATGGTGACCAATGTCAGCTAATTTTAGGTCAATTAGGCCATTTTTTTTAGATCGTGTCAGTTTTTAACTATATATTTTAACCAGATGAAGGCTTTTAGTCATTGGATGTCTGGTGGTTTTTAGAGAAACTGAACATCATCAGAAAAACACACATTTTTAACGTGAAACTGCTGTATTCTGAGTTTTTACTGGTTTAAATCACCTGGCCTGTTTGTTTTGGAGAGGAAGAAACCTCTTTGGATAACTCAGCTCTTGTTAAAAACCTCCATGAATAGCTGACTGCAGGTGCTACAGCATGAAGCTGCACTGTTTTTAAACAGCGAGAGTGGAAGAAATTGACAAATTGTGCACTTAATTATTCTTTTGTACTTGTGCTGCGCTGATGTTAGCCTGTGTTTTAGCATTTATCATTGTCCCATAATGTGTTATTTGTGGCAGCAGTGGCTGATGATTACAAAAAGTGTTGCCACAGCATACAAGGATATTTTACATAATAGTGTGCTTCTAGCTGTGTGGCGATTTTCAGAGAAGGCGGTTTTCTGTTTCAACATAACAATGACCCTTTGCACAAGGTTTGACCATAATTCATGTTTTACTGTAACAACACAAGTTACAATACGCAACAAAACTCTTGTAATATTTTCCAGTAAAGTTCAAACCTGACTAACTGAACTAAAGAAGACATGAAAACGGTTTTAGACAGATAAAGACTGACAGAAAGGAAGAGTGCACAGTGGATGCTGTAAGTCCAAGTGTTTTTGCATTTTTTTACACATTGTGCATCTGTGACCACAGTGCAGCCGAGGGGTTTTGCATAAAGAAATTCAACCTTGAGTATTCAAATTTGAGATGTTGCATTTGTGCATGACTGAAAGAAATGTTTTGTGTTTGCAGCAGTGGGGATGGAAGGCCTCGCCACTTGATTTTCAAAACAAATTACCCGATGTTGCATTCAGTGTTAAGATGACAACAAGATGAAAATCGAGTTATGGGGCTTTGTAAATTATGTGTTTGTAAAATTTCTAGGAAGACACAATTCCATGCCAGGCTTGCATGGAAAGAGAAAAATTGATAGATAATTATAGGTGATTCAGAGCTCAAGATAATAACAGCTTGAATAAAATCGCACATTGCATGCCACCACACACTGTACGGTTAAAGTAGCATGTAGGGGCAGCAACCAGGCAGTCATGTGTTCTGAGGTTTGTGGCTGAAGTCGATAGCAATTCTGAGAGCTTTTCAGACTGCTTGATACATTTTCTGGATGGATCGTGTAGGCTAACTTAATTTGGGTATCATTTGTATTTGCACATGAATCACATCCGGGACTTGCACGTGCCTCTGTACCGCCAGATGAAAAATACCAACAGTTTAGCTCCGCCGTCAGAGAGGTGATTTTCATCGCTGGCAAGCATTTAATTTAAGTAAACCACCACTTCTCTCCCTCTCTCAGCCACTTTCATATCCTGGATAATGCTTGATGCCGGGAGAGTTATTGAACCTTTCACTCACACTCTGCCTATACAGATTTCCCATTCATCTATAGGCCATATATTGCCCCTTTTTTTTCTCAGAGATGTTGCCTCCTTCTAATTTCTCTGTGATGTGTCAGAGGTGGTGCAGTGTTTGCTTTGGTCATGTTGTGCCACAGTGATCTGGCTGCATTCAGAGCTGACTGGACACTTCTCCCTCAGTGAATGACTTAATCCCTCGCTCCCAGCAGCTTTTTCTCTCCCCTCACATCAGGGTGAACAGATAGAGATGCAGTGGGAATACAAAGATAGAGCTTCAGTGAAGAAAACCAGCCAGACAGTTAGTTAGTCAGTCAGAGATTGAGTGCGTGAATATTTCTCTGTCTGTGTTTATGCGTGTCTCACTGCTCTGCCTCATTTAGCAACCACTCACTCTCCTTTTTTTGGTCTTTTTTCTTATTTCCAACAGACTCCGCCGTTGTGTTGCCATGGCGACTGTGGCCCCTCCCTTCTTCCTGTTGTGCTGGCTGCTCCGAATGGCCTGCTCAGCGTTCCCCGAGGAGCCGGGGCCCCTCAACTTCATCCCAACTGAAGGTATTGACCTCCCGACTTTTCTCGCCCTCAAGCCGACTACTCCCCCAGGTCGTGATGTGTGAGGTGTGGGGTCACGGCCTAATAGACGTGGTGTTGAATGCTAGGGGGGGACAGGGAAAAGGCTTAGGGTCACGGAGTGGGCTGTGAAGGTCAGGCAGGCTCTCACACGAAGGGTGTTGACTGGTGTCCAGGTCAGGAGGTGTGGGATCGGAGTGTAGGACGGAGCTCTGGCGTTCATGACTTTCCCACACACAGACACACACTCAGACCTCAGAGAGACACGGCTTTTTACACACTCAGACTTTGAGTCTCCATATCAGCTTGGCAGTCTCCAGCACAGACCTGACCTTGATTGATTGCAGTTCAATATTATTGATTGATGGTTTCCCCGCTGAGTCCAGACCCTTCTCAGCGTATCAATACCAAACAGTAGTCTGTGGAGGTTGTCAGGGTACTGAGCACTGCACTGGAGCGGCCGGATAGTAGAAAATGCCTAAAACTGTTTAATGTATTGGCAGTTACCAAATAACAGCAACAAAGTTTAATTGTCAGTTTATTGTCATTTTTAGTTTTAGAGCCTTTTCTGGGGTTTTGCCCACATCCTCCTAATCCTTCTTGTTTCCAGGATAATTGAAATAACTTTTTTTTTTACCACTTGCCCAATTGGGGAAATGAGTTGCCAGAGTGAGATTTACTAGTGATGTTGCATTTTTATTTCCTCCTGAGCAATGGGTGAATCCCTATTGTTGAGCCCTGCAGGAGAGGGAGGTGTGGAGGTGGACAGAGATAGAAAAAGGTGGAGGACAAGGAGAGAAAAGATTTAATCTGATTAAGTCCCAGGACGGAGTGACACAATATGAAGAAATTCCAGGATAGAAATAAAAACGAGAGATGGGGACAGAAAAGAGGAAACGGATGAATGGACTATATGCTGGGATTTAAAGACGTAATGATGAAAGAGAAGAGAGAGGATGAGAGGATATCGAATGAAAATACTTCCATTCTCCCCAGTCAAGGTCAGAGACAGAAAGCCATACTGGTTTTCTATAGTAATCCATTCCATCCAAGCCTCTCCCTCCACTTTATTTTTTTCTTTGCCAGAGAGCATGATAAAAACATGCTGACAATGCTCCGCCACTTTTATCTTTGATTTTTCTCCCTTAAGGTTTCCCTTCCTCGATGTACTGAATACCCCGTCCTCTGAAACACTTTGAACAGTTTGTTTTACCTTTTTGATGTTTCTTTGAAAACGTCACCTGTCTCTGCGTGTATCTCTTTTTGAATTTTCTGAATCACTTGGCAGAACTTGTCAAGCCAAACTTGTCAACAAAAAAGCAGCATGCAAATGAACAATTTATCAAAAGTGAGCCCAATCAGTCAACAAACAAAAACCGGTGAATATAATGGCGACATATGAAGCACGATCACTTGCTTCTTGTATCTCTTTGTGCCCTGCTCTGTGTCTTTGTGTGCTTAATGTTGCAGATATGCTGCTTTTTACAAATGCGGGTCTCAAACTTTGTCACCTTGAATACCTGTTACAGCTGCGGAGCTGTCACAACAAACTAACACGAAACAACTTTAATGTTGACTACTTTTGTTCAAGATGCCATTCTAGGAATCAGTCATTATGTGTTTCTGTGTCTCATTCACTGACAGTCTCGAGAAGACACCCAGTGTTTCTGGGCCGACCCCACAGAACGTGGCTGAGACAGGAGCCGCTACACATCCAGAGGATCCTCCAAGTCAATCGGACGCTCTACATCGGAGCCAGGTAGAACTCACACACAGACATGCTAATGACTTAGAGTATAAGCAGTTTATTTATGACTCTATCTATTATAAGAATGCACTTTGAGAAATCTGAGAGCAATGATATGGCTTTGATTGCTTGCATCACACACGTATACAAGAACAAATATAGATCTGTCAAAGCCATTTTCAGCTTTAATGTCTGTTGGGTTGTCTGTTGTACCACTGCATTTGTTGCCAAGCAACATTAGTCACTTTCATGGGTAATTATTTTAGGAGTTATAGTGTCTGAGTTAAAACCTAAAGTAAAACATAGCCTTAGTTTTATAGCTGTAGAGAGGTAAGTGTTCCATGTTGAATTATTCAGTATGGCAGGCCCAACACTTTGATCAGTGTTTCAACAGTATAGATGCAAACATGCTAATGTTAGCATTCGGCCCTGGCTTAGTATGGTTTCGATTCTCCACTGACTGAGAATAAATCATTGATAAAATCCGTGAAAGGCACAAGCAAATGTTACATTTTTCCATTACCGGCCCTCCAAAATGTAAATGAAGTGCAAAATGGGTGGTTTGGGGACCCTGGCAGTTCCCCCAAAGTACATAAATATGAATGTTTCCATATTTCCAGCTAAAAATACACTATTTTTAATTGATGTTGTGCCATATTTCAGGGCCTCTAACATAAACAGGATCAGAGATATGGCAAGTATAACAAGCCAAGTTTGCAATTTGTTGCTATTGTGAGCTGCCAAAAATTGCAATGTGGACATAATCCTAGGACCATGACATTTTGGCATTAAAGAGGGTCTGTATGTGCATATTTTGTGTGTAAAGTTAGTGTGTAAAGTTTGGTTTGAAATAGCATATACATAAGTGTAGCCAGTCTGGCCTAAAACTTCGGTCTGCTGCAATCTCTGCGTTGTGTTTATGTATGCTGAGGAAGAAGATGCTGACAACTGCTGGTCTGCTTGGCTGGGATGTATTTATTCTGTGTAAAACACATAAAAATCAGTACAGCAACATCTCATGACCAGCCTTCCAAATGCACACCTTTAAAAGGAAGGTATTGAAACAAACTGCATCAGAAACGGTCTCCATGCTCTGGTAGCATAACTGAAAAACAGCGAGCTAACTATACACACTAGAGCAAACATTATGCTAATAAAGTACAACATATGTGGCCTATACAAAGTACAATTTTCATCTATATTTAGCGTTTTTTAACATTTTAACACACTATTAGCAAGAGCACTCGTGCGGTCTTACCTCCCCTCTGCAGGGCTAAAAGCCGAGTGAAGAATAATACCGCGAAACAACAGGAAGTGACATCGCCGAAATGTCAAAGTTCACACAATAAAAAAATAAAACTAACAAAATAAAAGCTCCCCAAAATAAATACAGAAACAGGATTTTTATATGAAAACTAACAGTGAAACATGAAAAGAAAATAAATAAATGGACTTTTGGTGAAATATAAACCATCTCATTTATACATCGGTTACATAAAGTTTGAACAAAATCTGAAATGTTCTATAACCTCTTCTAATTTCTCATTACAACTAACAATATATACAGTACAGGCCAAAAGTTTGGACACACCTTCTCATTCAATGCGTTTCCTTTATTTTCATGACTATTGACATTGTAGATTCATCAAAACTATTAATGAACACATGTGGAATTATGTACTTAACAAAAAAGTGTGAAATAACTGAAAACATGTCTTATATTCTAGTAAGCAAAGGGTGGCTACTTTGAGGAATCTAAAATACACGACATGTTTTCAATTATTTCACACTTTTTTGTTAAGTACATAATTCCATATGTGTTTATTCATAGTTTTGATGCCTTCAGTGAGAATCTACAATGTAAATAGTCATGAAAATAAAGAAAAACACATTGAATGAGAAGGTGTGTCCAAACTTTTAGATAGATAGATAGATAGATAGATAGATAGATAGATAGATAGATAGATAGATAGATAGATAGATAGATAGATAGATAGATAGATAGATAGATAGATAGATAGATAGATAGATAGATAGATAGATAGATAGATAGATAGATAGACAGACTTTATTTATCCCAAGCTGGGAAATTACAGTGTAGCAGCAGCATTACACACAGAGACAATAACAACGCAATTAAGTAAAAAGAACAACCCAGGCATACTTCAAGCAATAAAGTGTAAAAAATACAATAAAAATACAATAAAATATAAAGTGTCTAAAGAAGGAGTAGAATAGAATTCCAGTGCAGAATAAATATGAATATACAGTATAAAAATGTTGGTGCTATGAAACAAATAAGGTGCAATGAACGGTGTGGTCTGTACTGTATATATTTTTGTTTTAATAAATGTGTTACAGTTGTTTCAATTGAAGAATGGATATTTGGCCCAACAAGTGTTTTCTAGTTTAGACTCCACATCCTGCTGGTCCCCATCTGTCTGTCTGTCTGTCGGGTGAATGTGCTGATCCTGGACAGACAGAGAGCTGCTGGTGGTCAGAGGGGCCAGACGAGGACGGCCTGCTCAGCTGACCTGGGTTTACTCTGCACGGCTACATCTGCTGCTCCTCAGAGACATTCAGGAGCCGACCTGAAACAGACTGCGATAACAAAAAACATACACCTCAAGATTTACTGCCTGTGTTGTCAAAAAATAATTTAGCTTGAAACATGTTAAAAAATGAGACACAGTCAGTTTCCACATATGGCGCTGGTTATTTGCTGAAGAGACAGCCTGGAAGAAGACTGAAGTGGTTTCCAACAAGAGACGCCACTGTGCTTCAGGAAATGACCCGGTCCCTGGCCCCCAGCTGGTCTAACCTCACTACTGAGAGTTGGTAGTAAATATATCAAACTATGTAACGTGGTTCCAGCCACTCTGTCTGTGCTGAGAGGGGCTATAAGCACACACATGCACACGGCCTGATTGTAAAACTGCACACAGACATCTACAGCTACTGCAGTCTGTAGGTCTGCTTTAAAAATATATCCGGAGCCATGAAGCAGTCTGAGAGACGTTAATTTCAATTTACAGTTGCAGAAATTTTTACTGAATAATAGAGGTAACCTGATATGAATGTCTCAGCCAACCGGATGATAATGAAATGCTAGACTGACAGGCGGAAAGACGAGAGGGGTGAGGGGGGGTTCACGTCAGCGTGACAGACTCACAGAAAGAACGTTTTCAGACTATATTTATATATTTCTTGTAAGTGGCTAATACTGTTTGCGGCTTCCTGACAGAAAATGATCAGCCTAGAAAGAATCCGTGTTCAAATGCTTGTGTGAGCCAGAGACAACCCAGCAGGGAGGCAGAGTTTTAAAAATGTGTAATGTATAAATAAGTACCTGTGTTGTGGCAGGTATGACTGCCAGGAGCTCCTACAGGGTGCTCTGCCCGATAAGACGCCTCACTCATCCCCAAATCCTGTCACCATTAGCATAGCTGCTCCTCAGACTGCAAGCGCTGCTAAATCCCTGCCCCAAGCACCTGCTGAGAGCAGCTACCTCTCCCCGTCCTCTTCCCATCCTCGCTAAATGAAAGTAAACTATGTATTTGGCTGGTGGCTGGCGGAGTGAAGCGCCTTGCTGTGTTAAGCCCCATTTCATTGCTGTCCAGATGAGCAGCTGTGGATCCCGTGCTCTTCAGCCCTCAGTCAGATCCAAAGGGCTAATCCACACAAATATAAACCAATTGGAGAGTGTTTATATATTGACAAGATGACCAAAGGAGTGCAGCCAATTCTTGATTAACTGCTCCAATTGTGATAAAGCGCAAGAGGTTTCTGCCATCTGGCTCTGTGTGCGTGTATGTTTATCTTTTGCATTAGGTGGAAAGGGGAAAGTGTGTTGACTTGCTGCCAGGTTGGTGGTTGCTCCGTTTATTAGCCCACAAACGCTGACCTCAGAGGTCACAGGGCGGTCACCCAGCAGTCGCAGCCAGGTCAAATGCCAACGAAATGGCAGACGGACAGGGAGACGCTCACTCGTGGCAAAGACTGGGAAGCTCTGGAAGTAAAGCTGCCAGGCTGCTCAGCTGGTAGAGAAAGTTTAGCATGCAGACGACTTCAAGTGTGGAGAGAGGCATAAAGACAGCCACATGGACACATACCATAGACCAGGGGTCCCCAAACTACGGCCCGCGGGCCACTTCCGGCCCGCCAAAGCAATTGGAGTGGCCCACTTAACAATCCCAAACAATCCCTCTAAACATGGCCTGTTTTTTTTAAATTGCATTTATTATTTGTTTATAAAATATCCACATGTAATGATTAAGGTAGGCGTTCTAATTAAAATTGACCTTAGTTGTGAATTATTTACAGTAGTAGCTAATTTTCACCCCCTCACACAATGGTATATTCCGATCTATGTGATGCCAAGCTGTAAGCGTCAAGTTTTCGCGGGCAAGGCAAGCTAACGGAAGAGAGTCGGTCAACAAAACGTGGAAATGAAAAATAGATTCTGAATGCAGAATCTATTTTCACCTGTACCTGTTACAAAATCATTGTTAACTGGCATCAGCTTGTGTTTTAGTTTTCTACAAAATAAAAGGAATATCTGTGGTACTTCAAATAAACTTTTTATTACTTTTTTGCAAACCAACAGGTGGTGCCAAGGCCAACAAATGATCGTTATATTTACACAATAACACTGGTGGTCACTTTGGCCCATATCATTTCCTGTTATAGACTGACCCCGCCCCCCATCACAGAAAGAAAAGTGTATGTGGCCCCCACCGAAAACGTTTGGGGACCCCTGCCATAGACACATATGATTTCCACACTATATACCAGCACTATAATGTATGCACTCTGGATTAACTTCATAAGATGTTGTTTGCCAGGTAGTGTACAACTAGTGTGGAGAGAATGTGAAAATCATAGCATCCAGTAGTAGTATAACTTCCTGAAAAAGTAATAAAATGTGAAAAAAATGAAAATGAAATAAGACCAATAATAATATAATAATATCAGCCAAGATATTTTATTACATTGCTGGTCAAGTTATGACATTATTAGGTTGTATTACATTTTTGTGAGGTATAGTGCATTTTTTTAATTACATTTTCAGGAAATTATAACTTCATTGGTTGCTACAGAAATTTAACTTGAACTGCAGGCAATATTTTTTTTTAATTATTAATCAATCCACCAGTCATTTTCTTCATTAAGCCATTTGGCCTGTGATAGGTCAGTGTGATAGACTGAGCTGGCATGTAGAGGACTTTCAAAAGTTATTTACCCAAAAATGAAGAACACAATTTATAAAATATGCCCATAAAATGATGAAATTAGTCAAATTTTCTAATTTATCTAGTAATATAAAAAAAGAAAATAGTGAAAAAGTAGTATGTCAAAATACAAACAAACCCACAATGACCTTAAAAAATGCCAATTGAAACTTCTGTTGTTGATGAATATATTTGTCTGTAATTACAGACAGGCAAAAACACTCATTAAGTTCCAAATTACGGAGCAGATTCACAAACTAATTAGAACTTTTATTAGCATTGCATGGTGGAGCATATGTGCTGCATTCATGTTTTATTGAAATAATTGGAAAAATTAGGTCCTGACTGGCAAAATTACTTTAATGCCCCCTCAAGTTAGAACAACAAGTCTGCAAAGATTTTGGTGCACATTTTATAGCTCACCTGATCCGTTTTTGTTTCCTTGCAAATACTGGAAACACTCTGAACAATAAAATAAAATAACACATGTTCTATGTAGCACCCTAGCTGTTTCCACATTAAAACTTGAATGCACCAATGTCCTAGGCAGAGGTCCATGCTCTCCTAGTGCCATTCTGGTTTTGTATTGCGTTTGCAGGAATTGAGGTATTTGTGTTTTTATGGATTTTTGAGATACATTTCTTGTCTCACTTTATGAATTATTTAGATGTACCTGTCTACAGTGTGATTTAACCTATTTTTGAGTTCTTGTTGCAGCCTCTGGCTCAGGTGTACAGATGATGTACTGTAGGTTTAATGCTTTATAAATGTATTTGACCAAAACCCTACTGTCTCACTGAACTTAGTGGGTGGTGCAGGATTTTTCTATATGCACTCTGCAGTTTTGAGAGCACTACAAATTCATTTGTCAGAATTTAGTATGTAATACCGAACTGGGACACGGCTACTTACTCTGGCACACATTTAAAGACACCAAAATACATGCAAACTCACACACGGACGTGCCACAGAGTACTCTCCCTCAGTCAGCAGAAGTGTCCGGGTAACTAGGTGGTCAGCTCAAATCTTTCCATTTCAATTTCATCCAGTGGAGCAGCTTTGCCTGCACACTATTTGCAGGCTCAGAGAGGCTCAGTGCGGCTCACTAAACCACAATACGGCTGCTAGCAAGAAGAAGAGCAGGGAAGCTAACAAGAAATATAAGAAAACTTTGCGGCTTAAGATGTCTTGACCTTGAGTCTGCTGATGTTTGGCCGGTCAAGAGGAGAAAGTTCAAGAGTTGGTCATGTCACAAACTCAGGAAATGTTGACAGTTTCTCTTCAGATTCTGTGTTGACTTTGTATTAGCCAGGTCAAAAAGGGTCGGAGGCTTTTATAAAATAACAGCTCAGGCACACACACACGTCATACATACACACAAGCCCAGACTAAAGAAAGAAATAGGATACTTTTGATTTGTAGGTTTAGTGCTGGATTTTGTGAGTTGAGGTGCTTTTGTAAGTTACGACCCAATGAATTGAGGCTATTCAAGGCTCCTTGCAAACCACATAAAGAATAATGAAATCACTTCACATGTTACTCCTTACCCTGAATCCAAACCTTCTTCCACATGCAGCACACATTAAACCCACTAACATGCATATAAACAAACAAAAACATACAGGCCACAGGCTTTGCATCATTCAAACAACCTGCAAGGCAAGAGAAGAGATGGAGAGAGAAAGAGAAGCAGCAGCATAAATAATTCCCCCTCCTCTGCACTATCAGAGACAACAGCACTGGCTGCCAGCAACTCTGACTAGGAGGCCTGTTGCTATATTCATTATGTTAATGCTGAGACAACGCTGAAGCAGCCTGGATGAGATTATGCCTTACGCTCTGGCCCACTCCACTGTTTGGAGAACGCTTAAACTCTGACCTGTTAAGCAGGGACGCACTGAGCAAGTGTTTGGTGATTTCGCACTTCTTTGCCACTTAGCCATTGTCCTGTTCTGCCAGGGTTGAGCGGGAATCTTTTAAAACACCAGCAGGAAGTGAGGATGAATTATTCAGGAGTGGAGTAACCTGATGGCACTTGGCCTACCTTTGCTCTCATCATGCACACATTCTCACAGCTCACTCTCTCAGAAAAACAAATGTGTTGATACACATATTCAGGTGGTGTGAATACTCACGAGAGGGCACTTGTACATGGATGCATACATGATAACTCCTGCCTAAATTGAAGGAAAAAGGAGAAACCGAGAGAACTCGCAGCACTGGGAGGCAGAGCTGAATCAGAGATGGGATCGATACTGCTGCAATAACACGGCTATGGCAGATTTACAGATTAGCCCATTCAGAGCCCGGCCCTTTTCCTAAGATGAAGCCCAAGCTTCAGATTCATCCCAGCAGATACCGAGGCCTTGATCAATATGCAAACGTCAGCTGTTAGCTGCCTCACCCAACTCTCATTTAGCCGGCATTTCCACAGGAACATCCAAGGTTACTGGCAGAATTATCAGCAGATTAAGAGGGCGAGAAAGCAATGTTTGGAATATCATGAATACATGCATGGTGTTAGGTTTAGGACCACGTGTAGGCAGAATGCGGGGGCGTGCAAGCATCATTATAACAACTTGATTAAATCGTCCATTAATTCAATTTCAGGCTTTTGAATAAGACTGATAAGCCTGATCCGGGGGCCTGGGAGCAAATTCAATGCAGCAAGTAGAGTTTAATGAGCAGAGGCAAAAGGGGATATATGAGACATCATTATGCAGTCGGGTACCATTTCTCATATACATTGGGAGAAATGGAAGACATTGTAAAGCTGTTCCCTAATCTCTTTCTCTGTCTGATCAACTTTAAATGAATAAAAGTCTCTGATATATATGCATTATGTAGCTGCAAGCACAGAATTATTTAGTTGTAAAACCACACATGTTTAATAAATAGTCGAGATATTCATGCATTCCATTAAATGTGTGGCCTGGATTTCATCCAAAGGAAAATTTGCATTGACTGGCACTGTCCTGATCTGGCACTAATATCTATGCTGTACTTGTGCTGTGGAACTGGTATTCATGGTTTGCTTAGTGCAGCTTCTCTCCTTACCTTAAGCTTTGGATAGTGCTGTGCTGGCTGACTGCCACTCCTTCTTTATCTCTCCGTCTCCAGGGATGACCTTTTCCGCGTGGAGTTGGACATCGTTGCAGGAGACGAGATGTTCTACAGCAAGGTGAGCAACTTCTGGGAAGACACTCATTTAGCATTTACAACCTTTAGGTGGATGTATGTCTTGTCTTTAGGCTTGAAAATGTCATTTTCTACTACAGCAAAATGGAAGCGTAGCTAACCAGTTTCACTTTAATCTGTAGAAAAGGACGTGGGAGTCGAACAAGAATGACATCAGGATCTGCAGGATGAAGGGCAAGCATGAGGTGAGCCACTCTCACTGTTTCTCCATCTGCTAGAAAACATGTATTCTCTATCTTTCTCCCTGTTTCTCTTATAATATTGTGAAAGCAACACATAAAAACTTTTGTTTTTTGCCACATGGAGATATACACTACCGGTCAAAAGTTTTAGAACACCCCAGTTTTTCCAGTTTTTTATTGAAATTCAAGCAGTTCAAGTCAAATGAACAGCTTGAAAGGGTACAAAGGTAAGTGGTGAACTGCCAGAGGTAAATAAAAAAAGGTAAGCTTAACCAAAACTGAAAAATAATGTACATTTTAGAATTATACAAGAAGGCCTTTTTCAGGGAACAAGAAATGGGTTAACAACTTAACTCTATGGAGTCTTGGGCTATTTTGTCCATTTTTGAGTTCTTTTCATGTCTTTGTAAGTCATTTTGTGTCTTTTAATGTCTTTTTTGGTCATTTTGTGTCTTTTGGTGTCATTTTGTGTCTTTTGGTGTCTTTTTTGGTCATTTTGTGTCTTTTTTGGTCATTTTGTGTCTTTTTTTAGTCCTTTAGTCGAACATAAAATGTGATTTTGAATCTTTTTTTTACTTTCAAAACACTATCATGCTCAATAAAGAATTTTAAATGTTGCAAATGTGCATTAATTTCAGAGTACACTGAGACATTAAACTGCATCATTTTCAATTCAATTCTGGAAAAGTTGGTGTGTTCTAAAACTTTTGACCAGTAGTGTATCACCACTGAAGCTAGCCTGTTGTCAGCAGTAACTGCCATATGAGCACCACTCTCCTGCTCAGCCTGTCCCATGTAGTGCACAGAGGGACAGTTTCACAGGGAGGGATTGTCACATACACTAACATGCACACATGGCCGGACCGGCTACCAAACAAAGACTAGAGAAGCTCAGATTTCAACACTCACAGATGGAGCGTGACTTCATTACCTGCTCAGGACGCCGTTACTAAGTTAGATTTTTACATGCAAATATTTGTTTACTGCTAATGTGCTGAATGTCAAATACCCCACCGTTATAGAGCTGCATCATAAATAAGGTATTTCAAATTAAACGAAAAAGACTGGACAGTAGTTTGTCCGTAAAGTTCTTAAAGTTATTATAAATAAAAAATATATGTTATGATAAATATTTAATGGTTAAAAATTGGCCAAGATCAGATCAAATATTTAATGGTTGAAAAAAATCTGTCTGCAAAACAAACTTACAATATAAAGCACAAAAACTATCTATTTATTGATTTTAAACTTACTTACAGCATCTCATTTGCATTTTTACTTTCTTTTACTAAAGGCGTTTTCTGAGGTTTTTCTCAGATTAGTTTAAATCAATCAGCTTTTTCAGAAAACAGATATTTTTTTTGGTAAAACCCCAAAGCAACTGGAGATTATGTGCAAATATTCTGTAACCGTAGCATACAGATCAGATATATCGGATGACATTTTGTTCGCGAAATATGATGAAATCATGTCCAGTCAGCTGGAGCATTTATCTTACACACATTATTCCTGCACGCGTCTTATCTTTCAGCCTGGAGCTTTGGTTTCATTGTGCCAGTCATCTGACTGTCATGCCCGCTGGCTCCGACTCAAAAAGAGAGGGACTCTGACCGCATATTATCTCATTGTCCCTGCTCATCTAACACATACACATCGATCAGAAGAATAGAGCCACTCCTATCTAGACACCACTTGTTCCAGCATCATGAGTTAGGAATGTGGTTTGTGGCCTCAGAAAATGCAGGTGGGCGTTGGGAAAATGAGGCGATGAGGAAGTGATGGGGTGAAACGTCCCAGCAGCCACCAGCAGCCCACGCCTGAATACCTCTTATATCTCCAACACACATGTAGCCCTCGCTGACACACAAAAACAGCCCGTATTCAGTGCATGTGTGTGGGTGAGTGTAGTGGTGACGGTTGGCGAGAGAAACATGGGCTCTGTCCCCTCCAGGCAGAGGAAAAAAATGACTTATTTAACACAGTGAGAGAACACCTGACATTAAATCTGTGTGAGACACTGCCAGACAGAAACACAATGGAGAATAGAGGGGACAGAAACAAAAAGCTCGGCTGGGAGGAGGAGAAGGGAGACGGTGGAGGTGAGAGAGAGGAGAGGAGTAGATAAAGAAGGAGAGGAGAGGGGGAGTGTGTGGTCGTTGTTGGGCGGCCCTGAGGAGAGCTGTGGGGCTGACTGGGACATGAAAGGTCTTCTTGCCCCTAATGACTGGGCTGCCTGGTAAGACTGTGAGTCACACGGCAATGTGAGGAAGATAAGACCACCGCCAGGTCCTCTCAGTCAGCTCTCTGGGCTCAGACGCATATGAATGACTGTGCTTGTGTGCACATATGCATGAACACACAGGACCCTCATACGCACACATACATATGACTAGCCCTCTGGGCCCACTAGGGACATTTTCAGCCATTTTTGTAATTTTTCACTTTTGTTTTGCCAATATTTTTGGCTGTGATACTGCAAATGACATGATTTTTGGAAGAAGGATTTCTTTCTTGATATATTTTGAAATTCTAATTTAATTTTTTCTAATGGCTCTATAACATCTGACACTACACAAAAACTAAAAATGCATCAAAATCAATTTTGTTCTTAATCTTTGACATATCCAAGGCTGTGATAAAAACCAATGCCCCAGCCAAAAAAAATATTTATTATATGAAAAATAACTACATGTTTGTGTTTTTTGTGTTCATATAAAACATCAGTGATATCATGCAATCAAATTGGCATTTAAAGGGTTAAAATCTTCAAAATATTTGAATGTTTGGTAGTTTTGAGCAGGGCAGAAGTTGTTTAAGAGGTTTATGCAAAAAAAAGTACAAAAAATATGAATCTGTAAAGTTTTAATAGCATTTTTCTGGAAGTGGACATTTTCAGCCCGAAGGGTCTGAAAGGGTAGTACATTTTAAATCTGACACTACACAAAAACTAAAAATGCATCAAAATCAATTTTGTTCTTAATCTTTGACATATCCAAGGCTGTGATAAAAACCAATGCCCCAGCCAAAAAAAATGTATTCTATGAAAAATAACTACATTTTTTGTGTTTTTTTCATATAAAACATCAGTGACATCATGCAGTCAAATTGGCATTTAAAGGGTTAAAATCTTCAAAATATTTGAATGTTTGGTAGTTTTGAGCAGGGCAGAAGCTGTTTAAGAGGTTTATGCAGAAAAAAGTAGAACAAAATATTAATCTGTAAAGTTTTAATAGCATTTTTCTGGAAGTGGACATTTTCAGCCCAAAGGGTCTGAAAGGGTAGTAAATTTTAAATCTGACACTACACAAAAACTAAAAATGCATTAAAATCAATTTTGTTCTTAATCTTTGACATATCCAAGGCTGTGATAAAAACCAATGCCCCAGCCAAAAAAAATTATTATTTGAAAAATAACTACATTTTTGTGTTTTTTCCCATATAAAACATCAGTGACATCATGCAATCAAACTGGCATTTAAAGGGTTAAAATCCTCAAAATATTTGAATATTTAATAGTTTTGAGCAGGGCAGAAGTTGTTTAAGAGGTTTATGCAGAAAAAAGTTGAAAAAAATATTAATCTGTAAAGTTTTTATAGCATTTTTTTGGAGGTGGACATTTTCAGCCCGAAGGCTCTGAAAGGGTAGTAAATAAAAAAACTGGATTTTTCTTTCAGCCGCAATTTTCAACATACTATAAATTGGTCTAAATTTTTATTTTAATGAAAGCTGCTGGAAAAGTATGAAAAGTTATAACTACACATATCTGGCAATGTAATGTAATCCTGAACAACAACAACAACAACAACACAACTACAGCCAAAAAAATGACGATGATGGGACGCCGCTTCCAGCCAGATCAAATATTTAATGGTTGAAAAAAATCTGTCTGCAAAACAAACTTTACAATACAATATAAAGCACAAAACTCTCTATTTATTGATTTTAAACTTACTTACAACATCTCATTTGTATTTTTACTTTCTTTTACTGAAGGCGTTTTCTGAGGTTTTTCTCAGAATAGTTTAAATCAATCAGCTTTTTCAGAAAACAGATATTTTTGGTAAAACCCCAAAGCAACTGGAGATTATATACAATAACAGCTGTGGAAAAAGTATGAAAAGTTAGAACTACACATATGTGGCAATGTAATGTAATCTCATCCAGCCAGTAACAGGCCTCCCTACTTCCTATCCCCCTAACTCTGTCGTCTTTGCTCTGACAACACCCATCTTTGACCTCAATCTTCATTTTGATCTCAACTATATACCTGGAAAGTTTTATGATTGCATCTTGCACAGTTGTGACACTAATTGTGTTGACAAAATCTATCCACAGACAGATATATAAACACCTGCCAAAGTACTCAAAACTGCTTCTGTGGTAATTTCCACGACAGTAGGTGTCACATTTTGCCTTGATCACACGCACACACACACACACACACACACACAAACAGACACACACACACACACACACACACACCAGTTGGGGTCTACTTCAAGACCACCAGCTGCATTGATCTCATCGGAAAGAGAAGGAGCAGAAGCGATGGTGCTGATAGTTGGTATGTGACATGACAGTCTGTGTGTGTGTGTGTGTGTGTGTGTGTGTGTGTGTGTGTGTGTGTGTGTGTGTGTGTGAGTGTGTGTGAGTAAGTGTTTGTGGAAGGGATCAGAGGGAACGCAGCAATATGAGAGACGGTTGACAGACACGCACACACACACACACACACACACACACACACACTAACTCACTCCAGCCACACGTAGTCGTGGCAGGTAATCAACACCTCTCTGAAACTGTGTCAACAAAATATGCAGCATTTTAAAAGCACCCTGTGGAGTTTTCATCCAAACAAAGTTTACAGTGTTTCTCACCAAGAAGCATTGTGTTTAATGGATTCCTTTTCTCATGAAACATTTATATTTTTCTTCCTCTCTTCTTGTTGCTGGTGCATGGTTACTTTCCTTGGCATATTACAGCCACCTGTCGATCAGTGTAATAGTGTGTGGAGCTATTGGCAGGAATGTGTGTGTGTCCCCTGCTAGCATGTGCACATGCTCATGTGCAATACATAATAATAGAAAAGAAGAATAAACTGATCAATCATTGCTCTCTAGCACTACTTAAACAACATGGGGTACCTTGAAGCTTCATAAATACAGTGTCACAATAGCAATATATATTGAGTTATAGTACATTTTATACAGAGACCATTTTTGGATGACATAACCAAATTTAGATTAGCTCTGGGAGGTATTGTGAAACTCAAATATTAGGATATATTAAAGCAAATCCCTCAGAAACAAAAAAACAATTCAAGAAAAGAGAAGTTGCAGATTGAAACATGATGGAGATTCCTTCAAATAAAGTAAAAACTCAAAATGCTCTCTGAGTTGTCAGTGTTTGGTTTGTCTTTTCTAGCCTACTAGAAGGATATGCTGCTTGTGTAGATATAAAGGGCTCATTCTAAGCTAACTGTTCTTAGTTTCAGTTGATTATACACTAAGGAAAACATAAATATGATATTAAATTCCATTTCTGTCAATAGATCCCCCAAAAATCTTGCACACTGGCCCTTTTAAAAGAAAGCCTTAAAAAACCTCTTTGTGATGTGAACATGATACATACACGGGGAATGATTCACACGTTTATTGAGCAATAACATCTTGGAAACTACAATAAGGATATCCCACATGAATTTCCATGTAAAAAAATACATCTGTGCTTTGTTTGATTCATTGTTATATCTGGGAGTCATTTAGTAAAAATGCAGCTTGATGAATCTTGGCTTTATCATAGCCCTGTCTTCATATTTGATCATTATTTGGCCTTCTTTCAGCAAAGATTGCATAATAAATTCAAACATATTGAGCTAAAGCCTTGTAATAGGTAACTATCTTTGAGCTGTGGCGCAGCCTTCAAAACCTGGAAAAGACATAATATAAGATATATTTTGATGCTATGATAACAAAGTGATATCAATTTGATATCATGACATCAGTATTACAGTGATGTTGTCTCGCCACAGTGTTTACTGCAGAGTTTTTGTATTAAAATGCATTAGATTGCTCCGGGTTTTGTTATTGTGACCCCCTGTTGCTGCTCCTCATGTTGGAGGTCAAACTGACTGAATATTTAACTAAATAACAAACTTTCTCTGACTCTAATGCATGCATACACACAACATGGAGGTGTGATCACCAATCCTCATGTACATTTTATATGTTCATACATATTCATGATTTCAAGTGTTTCATTTAATCTGCCTTCTTCCTCCTCTACACATACATGAACACAATTAAAAAAAAGAAAATCACATCTGTCATCGTCTGCGTGCCTTCCTCACCCTCTGCCCTCCCCCTCTTCTCCTCCTTCTCTCCTCCACTTCTCCTCCTGAAAATGTCCTGTTCTGCTTGGGGGACGGTTGTGTCAGATGTGATACATTCACCACCTCATAATTGGTTTTGTAATTAAATGTTTCTGCTTGGTTGATCACAAAGGACATGGTATTCTCCCTAATTAGGCTGAAAATTCAATATCGTAATTCTTTTCGCCCTTTTTTTTCTTCCCCTGTGCTGACCAAACGATTGTTGACGAATGCAACAGTCGGCCTGGCTGTCACTCACTCTGCACGTTCCCGTCATATTTTCCTTTGTCCTTTGCTTTCTGCTGTCTCTTTATCTCTCCTGTATTTGCCCTTTTCATGTTGTTTTTCTGGCAGTCCCTCCCCTTCCTTCCTTCCTTCTTATGAAAGCAAAAGAAAGCGAGAGACAGAGGGTGAGACGTTCCCCAGGTGGCTCCGTGCCAGCACATCAGGCCGTGGCAGCGTGGCGTGTACATGCAAACAAAGGCAATTCCATATAGAGCGCTTTTAAAGAGCGGTTGGGCATCGTTATAAGCAGCACTTAGCGAGATTGTTTGATCAATATTGCGTTGATCGTGCTCTCTGAGGAGCTCAATCGTCCAGCCCAAATGGCTTTTCTGGGTTGGACAGTGAGAAGATTCACTTTCACAGCCTTTTCTTGGCTCCCAAATTAATCAATTTGAAATACCACATGTAGAGTCACTTTCATTCCTTGTAGTTGTGGCCCCTTTTATGCCTCTGCAGTGGCAGCAGCCTTGGCATTGTGTTTTTCGGGTTGTCTGTCCTTCTCATTCTTTTGAAAATGATATCTCAGGAATGTCTCGATGGAATTTCTTCAGATTCGGACCAAATGTCTTATACTGAACTGATTTAAATTTGGTGGTCAAAGGTCAAGGTCACTGTGACCTCGCAAAGCAAGTTTTGTGGCGATAACTCAAGGTCTCATACACTTATTGTGATCAACATTTCACACAAATGTCTTATAGGATGAAGTGAGGACATTTTATATCCAAAAGGGCAAAGGTCAACTCCACTGTGACATCATATTGTTGTGAAACAACACCTCGCCATTATTCAACACCGTAGCTCAGAAACAGAAGGAAAAATTGTGACCAAACTTGCATGTGAAGCATCCATATTGTGTCAAAATCCCCTTAATACCTTTAACCCTTAATAGGACACTCATTAAAATACTTGCAAATTCCAAATTTCAACCCTAGAGAATATTGGAGGATATTACGTACTGCCAGAATGTGTAAAAAAAAACATATGAACCCGGGGAGGGGGGTAATATTTGAGAAATAAATTTACAAGATTAAAGTGGCAAATATACGAGAAAAAAATTGCAGATTTATGAGATTTAAAGTGTGAATCTGCAGGAAAAAAAGTTGTTTTTTTCCACTTTTTTCTCGTAAATGTGCAACTTTTTTCGCGCAGATTTGCCACTTTAAATCTCTTAAATCTGCAACTTTTTTTCTTGTAGATTTTCCCACTTTAATCTAGTAAATTTGCAACTTTTTTCTCTAAATATTACAAATCCATGTGGTTCTACAACCCCACAGAGAGACATGGGGACCCCATTTTGATATCCACTGAAGTTACCAAATATAGTTCTTTTGCCTGATAAAGGGTTAATAGATTACTTCAAAGTCATCATTACATTTATTATGAGTCTGGACAGACAAGACATACAACCTTGTTCCATGTGTTCACTCTTCCTGCAGCTCTCAATCACCTGCTGGCTCCCTGAAATGGCACTCAATCATCAAAACCTTAAGAACACCTGCCAAAGAATTTATACATTCGAGATTATCAAACTCACAACACAATGCTGAGTTCAAAGAGCAAAGAACAGTGTCATGATGAAGCCAAGTTTTCCATTACTTGACCTTTATCTCGGAATATGTTGCTTTCCAGATGTTTTTGCACTAATTCTTTCCCTTTAATTACTCCTGAAACCAATTGCTTTCTTTTGATTTATCCTCAGTGCTTGTGATTCGCAGTAATTGTTGGACAAATTATTTATTATCACCAAGAGATCTACAGCTGTAGCCACATTTTCCATGTGCACTTGCATGACAAAACCCACATTTTATCTCATTATAAGCTTTTGTTAAAATGTAAAAAAAGATGCCCTGATAAAGGTTTAACAACTAAAACCTGGCTTTATGATAGAATACTTTAATTGGACATTCAGTGTGCTGAGCCTTTTTTCTCCATTTATTGCAGAAAAGTCTTTTTTTTAATAGGTCAGCATACGTTATAACAAGCATTAATCAAAATGTGACAATTCACCAGCGTTTTCTCAGCAGGTTGTCAGACAAAGAGCTGTCCAGGGGTGGTTCAGGTTAAGTGTTGTGGTCAAGGATTGAATGGTGGTGTGTGTATGTGAATGTGTGTGTGTTTCCACCAGGGAGTGGAGCTCAGCTGACCCCACAATGTGCAGGTCTTGCTGCAGGTCGGCTCTACCGCTGAGACTGCCACATGGCTGACTGGCCTGGAAAAACTCTCTGGTTTCCTCTGTTTTCTCCTTTCCAGTGTCTCTCTCTTTATTTTGTCCGCCTTCCTCTATTATCTCACTTTCCCTCCCTCTCCCCTCCCTCTGGTGTCTGATGTTTGTTTGTGGCCTGTGGTGTGTTCAGTCAGAATTACCATCAAACTGAGAAGAAGGGTTGCAGAGGGATGCGGATTAGCTTTAACATGCTGAGTAAGACCGCGGCACTCAGAACAGCACATTGCTGCTAATTTGGTACCGCTGTTAATTTATCCTCCGCCCACATGCGAACAAACATACACACACTCTTCCTTCCTGTCATCATGAAGAGTCACTCTGTTTTAGTCAAAATTGTGCGTCAGGGATTTTTCTGGGAATGACAAGCCTGTTGTTATAATGAGTGAAGACGAGGGCTCGCCAAACCTTTCAGAGTGTGTATTGTGTATACAGTACATGTGTGTGTGAGTGTGAGTGGGAGAGTTCTGGCTCAATGGCGGCTCTTGGCAGAGCAACGCTCTCTTCTCCCTGGTCGCTAACATCAGGGGACCAGCCAGGCATGTAATGGAAACTTTGGAGATTTAGAGGAGCAGCTTGCTAAATACGACCCCCTGATGTACTGCCTTAGATGGCTCCTATTGTATGAACATTACTAAAGCAGGTCATCATGATAACCTATTATATTTTACGAGGGTATGAAACATGCTGAGACTGCTCCTAAAGCAGGAAAATGAGCAGAAGATTTTACAACGTATGCACCTGTTTTGTATTTTGGTTCAACCAAGCAGGGGAATGCTGATTGCAGCCCGAGGTAAAAACCCACGTTCATTTAGGGGTTTTGGATAAAGCCTCATCATTAGAACAAACATTGAACCCCGCCTAAGGCCGAATAAAAAAAGGGTTGTTTATCGTCTCAAGCTAAAAGGTTGAGTTTCGGGACAACAGATAGAAAGCAGATGCAGCCTGTGGAGCCTCCTCAGTTTTAATGGTGTCTGACTGCTGCAGGTTGTTTGGAGCAGATGTGTTGTAGCAACAGAGAACTTGTTGCCGATCGACTGACTGAGTGAGTGTGATCACTTGCATTTATATGTCTATAAATGCTTTTGGATATGCGCAATACCATGTCCATGGAAAATGTCTGTTCCTGTGCCGAGACTAAGGCGATGAGTGTGCGGTCAACATCTGCAGAGTACAACTAGCTTCACAACCATCTGCCTTCAGGGACAGTTCAAGCGAAAATCCAATATCCATGTGTTTTCTGTTACCTGTAGTGCTACTAATCAATACGGCTGAAGGATGTCTACGGAAATGGCAAATCAGGATGTCCATGGTAAATCTTTGTGACGGATTATTTCTTCAACCTGCAGATCCGAAAATATGCCTTAATCAACCAGCAGACACGAACAGCAATGCTTTATGCATTACAGCACAATTGTCAGGATTGAGACAGAAGGCTTTAAATCACAACGTTGGGCTCAGTGGTCGATGACTTCAGCGATAAATGATGACATCGTCCATTGGCCCAATCCTACTTATCAATCTAGATTAAGAAGTGTTGAAGGTATGGGCTGCAGAGATGTCTGCCTTCTCTCAAGTAGAATGGAATCAGATGGCACTGAAAGTAAAACAATACATTTGAAAAACTCAACAGCAATGTCTCTATCCAGAAATCAGGACGCAGTTACTCAAGATAATCCACAGACCTCGTTGTGAACAGTTTCATTTAGGAACTATTTTCTTTCTTTGTAGGATACACTGTAAAAAATGTTTGTAGAAATAACAGTAAAACACTGTCAAATACATCAGAAATGGGGCGTAAAATTAAATATTCTATCCACTTTTAATTACCGTAAATCAAAGAATAGCACAAAACTTTTACTTTTTTCTGTCATAAAGTGGAAGAAACACACAGTTTTGATGTAGAAATATAACATATGGAGAAATACCATGATGTGTGAATGAATGACACAATTACCCTAAAAATAATGGGAATATTCAGTCTAAATTACAATTTTTGCTGATATTTAGATTAAATTTAGAGAAGAAAATCCACTCACTGTAATTTTTACGGTGAAGTTCTGGCAACCACAGCTGCCGGTATTTTACCGTAAAATAAACAGATTTTTTTTTTTACAGTGTAGTTCTGAATCTAGATTGATAATAATTTTTGATTTTGAACTGTCCCTTTACGAGCAAGAGTCTGATTAAAAATCTAGCAGCCTGCATCTAGTTTATTCCAAAACAGATTCACATATGCAAACTTATTTACAGACACACATACTGTGCACACACTCGGAAACCATCCACCCCCCCATCCTCTTCACACTTCTTTAAATCTCCCCTCCATTCACAACGAGGTCCATATTTGCACTTGGGCGCTTGCTCTGGTGTAATTCATCTGTGCTGCAGATTAATTTTTCAGAGCCCAGGCAGCTCTGCCACTGTCGGTTAGAGGAGCAGGAGGAGGAGGAGGTGGAAGAAGAGGAGGAGGAGGAGGAGGGCTGCAGTCGTCTGGGTCTTGGGAAAGCTTGCCAGCCAGCCCAGGTGGCGTTTTGTCTGGATTCTGCCCAGGGAGCGAGGGAGCAGAGAGAGGGGAGGAGGCAGAGGGGAGAAGAAGGAGGCACTAGGACGTACAGCATTTGGATTTATATATAATTTAGTGATTCAGTACTTGATCCTTTGTAATTGGTTTATTTTTTTAATGTGGAAACCGTAGTAAAACCGTAATCCTGCTGCCTGATTTGGGCTTTGAATAAAGAAAGCCCCATACCTGCTGGTGCCAAATCACTTCCTGGAAGAGATGAATAAGGGTTAATGAAAAGCATGTTTGCAGCAGGGGATGAATTGTGTTGGTGTCTGTAAAGTGCAAAAGGCAATCATAACTCCAGGATCCCACCCTTATTTTGATCCTGTAGTTATGAGATGTTTCATTTTCTGTATACAATCTTTGCCAAAATGTGCACATTTGTGCAGTGGTTTGGCTCTTCTAAGTGTTTACTCCCCACTCAGAGATGCTGGCAGTGGGACTGGGTTGTTATTAAGAGTGCTTCATCTGGCTTTGTGATTACAGCTCTGACCAAGCTGACAGACTGCAACCCCACCGACAAACAGCATGCAAATGATTCTCACACATGAGCATGCATCTGTGCTGTGATACGACACACACACATGCAGATATATGCACCTGGCACACACCAACACATGCTGTATGTGGGAGAGTGACACACACACATATACAGTCACAACCGCTCCGTAATTTGTCAAACAGAGTGCTGCGCCATTAGAAATTTACTCCTCACACTTGACACACCCCCTGCACCCCAACACACATACTCACACATGAAAGCACTTCCTGCTTTCCTGTTTTTTTGCTGTTGGAAAAAGGAGAACCCAGCAGGGAGTGAAGTGGGAAGGTGGAGGGGTAGGAGGGTGCAGGGTGGAGCATCTGGAATAACACTCACCCGTCTCTTATATCGCTGCGTTCCTTCTGATCCCTTCCACAAACACTTACTCACACACACACACACACACACACACACACACACATACAGACTGTCATGTCACATACCAACTATCAGCACCATCGCTTCTGCTCCTTCTCCTTCTCTTTCCGATGAGATCAATGCGGCTGGTGGTCTTGAAGTAGACCCCAACTGGTGTGTGTGTGTGTGTGTGTGTGTGTGTGTGTGTGTGTTGGGGGGGCAGAGATGGTGCCATCCTGGCTGGGCCACTAGCAGTTTGGGGAGGGGGCTGTTGGCTGCTGTCCACCAATGAGCTTCACTACTGTACTGTACATAAACACTCACTCTGCACACACACACACACACACACACACACACACACACACACACACACACATTCTTGTACTTATATCTTTGTGAGGACCCTCATTGTAATAGTGGATTCCCTTGCAAGGTTATAATAGTTTTGGATTTTTCATCAGTTTTAGTTTAAATTTTTTTGTGAATTTTTGTTTTCAAATCCAATTAGTTTTAATGAGGTTTTTAGAGTGAGCTTGCTAGTTTTAGTTTAGTTTTTTGTTAGTTTTAGTTTTGTGATGGGGTATTTGTTGGGTGGGAGATTAAAAGAGGTCATGGTAAATTTTGTCTTTATTTCCTTTGTCTTATCCATCTTCATTATGTATGAAAAATGTTGACAAAGACGAAAATGAAGGACATTTTCACTATAATTTTAGTTAGTTTTGTAACCACACAATACAGTTTCAGTTAATTATCATTTTTTGTAACCTTAACCTTAGAACAAAGTCTGAAATCTCAAAAAAAGCCTTTAAAGAAGTGAGGACCGGCCGAAATGTCCTCACGTTGCAAAAATGTCCTCACTCTGTTGGTTAAAAACGCGTTCCGGTCCTCACTATGTAGTAAGTACAAGAATACACGGATGTTTGACTGGGCCCTGAAAAGGCAAACTATTGTCCATACTTTTTGTCTTTCAAAGTATTAAACGTTGTGTAAATCTCTGTCTTAAGGCTACCCCCTCTCATTTATATTTACATTTAGTCATTTAGCAGACGCTTTTATCCAAAGCGACTTACAGGAAGAGTAAAAGCAAACAATCAAGGTATAGTGCAATAATAATTAGTGCATCAATAAGTGCTAGTGACAATTCTTTGAGAAGTAGAATTATCGTGTGGTGCTAGGAGAGAAGGTGCTCTCATTTTGGTCTTAGTCCACTGAGATTTATTTAGCTGATTAGTCTTTTTTTTCCTTCTTCTTCATGCTGAATGTCTTATTTCCAAGAACACATCTCTAGTAAACCTGGGATTTAACATGTTTTTTTTGCAAAATTATTATTATTTTTTAACTGCTTTGCTGTTGCAATGTTTTAATATTCAAATTGTTTGTTTCTTCAGTCTTTCTTTTATTTTTTCTCAATTATTTTAAATAAATAAAATATTTAATATGGATACCAATGATTAATTAACATATTACATGACCAGAAACAATTTATTACCTTTATTTTTTCACATTTTTTCAAACATGAAAACCATAATTTTGCTAGACAAGACTGGTCCATTAAAGAAAAGGCAAAGAGACCATTTGATGAGGCCTTTACATAATAATAAACACAGTTTGGTGAAATGAAATGTAAGTATTGATAACATGGATCCGATTCATGCCCAATGTCTCCGAAACATTTGTCTACAGATATTATCATTGATTTTATAAAAGTTCTTTCTCTTACTTTGCATCTGTGTCTCAATCAGACGTATAAGGATGGAAACTAACAAACTAATGTATAAATAGATTAAATAGTTAGCTGGAACCAGTGCTGTGTTCCTGTATTATGTGTTCATTACAAACAGTAAGTTCATGTTAATGTAAGTTACATGTGTTTAGTCATTTCCACTATAAACACGCTGACACACTATACTTTTGTAGAGGCAGCAGATTAACTTCAAAGTCATTTTTCTCAGTTTCATTGCACCAACATTTATTACTTTTTGGCACTGTGGGGCTAAAGCAGCTATTAAGTCATGTGGTGCTTACACAGATTCTCATTTCAAAGAATAAGCATGGATGAATTAAACTGTGACTTGGGTTCATTTAGTCATTAAGCAGGCTTCATGTAGTTTGACGCCTCGCGGTGGAGAAATTGGCCTTAAATCTGTTGCTTGTTCTAAAATCCTGAGGCTGGTTTGGATTACCATCTGTCAATCAGCAGTGGCCGTGTGTGTGCGCGTGTGTCTGCATGTTGGCATGTGTGAAGAGGCTAGACAGTTAAAGTCTCTGCAGGCTACGTTCAGACTGTATCAATATGATTGACAGCGTTAATGGTGTGATAATTCCACACATCAGGCAACTGAAAAGCTTCATTTCACAGAGCAGTTTGGATAATCAGTCTGAAAAATAAACTCAGTTTTTCCTCTATTCGCTCCATCATTTTGCTTTTCTTCTCTCTTACCCCTCCTGCATATTAAGCACTCCCTTTCTTTATTGCTCTCTTTTCTGCAGGATGAATGCCGTAATTTCATGAAGGTGCTGCTCAGCAGAGAAGGGGGTCTGTTCGTGTGTGGGACCAACGCCTTCAACCCGCTATGTGCCAACTATACCGTAAGTTACCTGTGAGATAACACGACGTCACTGATAAATGCTCATCTAGTCTTCCTAAACAAAGGCTTCGCTTTCAAAAGACAATCAGTGCGCCTGTTCAGGTGAAATTTACAGCTTGATTAGAGTTGTTTGTTCAGCTCTCGAAGCGCTGTTGACTTCCTCCCCAGGACTTATTTATCCTTGTTGTCTGGCAGTTCCAGTGCCTTGTTTCCCTGAGATACAACAGTTGTTATTTCTCGGTGGTTAAACTTTGCGGTCTGCCGAGCTTGTTATCGTTGAGAGTCAGAGACGGATAATCAAGAAGAACACAAAGAGGGGAGAAGAGGAAGAGGAGGGTATTCAGAGAGTAAGGATGGAGACGTGACTTGTGTGCCTGGTTTGATTTCTTTTGTTAGTGGTAAAGAAAGCAAAGCCTTTTCCCAGTAAGAGCTGAGAGACACCAAGTGTGAGGCTGCATTCACACCCAATCAGGTGATGAGGTGAAAAGGCCTGATTAGGCTGCCGTTATCGATTATCTATTATACCGTATAATTTTTACCCTCTGTAACTAATGCTAGGTTAGGAAGCAGTGGCACGTCTATATCAAATACTAGGCATTCCTGAAATGTAAGCCCATGTTGTGTAAAAAAGCTGTTTCGGCATATTACTGGTGTTTCTACCCTTAGTTGAATTTATAATTTTACAGACATTCCAAGCAGCTCTTTCATCTTTCATCAATTTGTGAAATGAAGCCACGCTTTAGACGGTTTCTTCCTCTCTGCTATGACTCCTGCTTGTACAGCAGCAAAGGCGAATTTGAATTTGTCGTCATGTGTTCTGCAATGCCCATCTGTTAGAAAAAAACACACTGCTATTGATAAAAGGAACTGATATGCTCGGAGGCATATGATTGCAATGGATCTAAAAAATTTGGAACTACCTATTGAGTCCCATCCCTAGCAGTGGGGAACGAAGGGGATGCAAAAAAAAGTGCCTTCAAGTGGAAAAAAAGTAGTACAATGACCCCCAGGGTGCCAGTAATTCGAGAAAATGTAAAGTAACCTCTAGGGTGGCCTAACAATTAATTAAGATACAATACTGTGCCATGAAGGCATGCGGCTGGTGCACTTTTTTCTGTCCCTGGCCCTCAGACAGCACAATTCTGTGCAGAATTTGGTAACAACAAGCTCCAGCACAATGCACAATCCCTCCATCTTGAGCGATGCTGTCTTCAAGTGCAGTTAGAAATGTCAAGATCATTTAAACCATGGGTCTCAGACTCGCGGCCCGCGGGCCAATTGCGGCCCTCGTGGCGATATTTTGTGGCCCCCACCTTGATATGAAAGTTTAATTTCAAATTTTTTTTGTCATTTTGTGTCTTTTTTTGGTCATTTTGTGTCTTTTTTGGTCATTTTGTGGGTTTTTTTGGTCATTTTGTGTCTTTTTTTCTAGTAATTTTGTGTCTTTTTTTTAATTTTGTGTCTTTTTTGGTCATTTTGTGTCTCCAGCGGCCCCCAGGTAATTTGAGTTTGAGACCCCTGATTTAAACGCTCTGAAAACAATAATTGTGAAATATAAGTCTTCTTATGAGTTTACTTGTGCTGCATTGGGAGGGGGTTGAACTTCACAACATGGCGTCACACAAATGGGCTTTAAGTGCCATTGCACAACCCTGTACTGCTCCCTGCAGCGCCTCATCTGGTGTGAATGCAGCCTAAGTGTTGACAGAACAGATTCCAACACTTAGCCCCACTGTTTACTCCACTACGTCCAACACACATTTGTCAGAGTGTGAAGGTTTGCATGCACCTGGCACCTGAATCCCCCACCATGCAGTGGAATGTGTTCCACTTCCCGACCAATCCTTGTCTCGCTCAATTACAGTAACGATTTCAAACTTGTGGAAGAAAAACTACGCATAAATATTAATCATCGACTCGGCTGATTTCACATCGTTCTGCAGGAATATTAAATGAGCAATGAAGGCAGTAGGGTTGGAAAACGAGAAAGTGAGGGGAATAATCCTTTCACTATCAAAAGGCTTTTTCAGATAACTGTTATTTTCAGTCTCTCACATTTCAAACGTAGCGCAACAGTGGAACACTGAGACGTACCTGGCCCATTATCTGTCAGCCACTAATGACATTCTACAACAGTGTAGAACACACCTGTCTCCCCGTGATAGGCTGTCTGTTTCTCTGGGGACTAGTTAGCGATGCTAGCTTCTGTTTTATTTATAGCTGGGTTTTAATGAAATGACACATATAAATTATTTCCTTTTCAGCTCTGGATGAGAATTAGACTGTGCTGCTGAAATTGTTTGACTTTTGGCTACCTTTTAAGTGTATGTGTTTGTGAATGTGTAATTGAGAGGGAGTGATGCAGGAGAGAGGTTTCACTGTGTATCACTGCATGACTTTATGTGAGTGTATGGACGCGTGTGTGTGTGTGTGTGTGTGTGTGTGTGTTTTTTATTTATGCATGAGAATGTGATTCTCGTTGTTGCTGCTGTGCTAATTGGCACCAGTGAATCATTAGTTTGCACTAACGGTAACACTCCCTAATTGTCATTCTCTTTGTGGCTTGTTTTCATAATGCTGCTGTAGACGCATTCATATTGTTTGGAGTGTGCTGATTGAGGCGTGTGTGTGTGTGTGTGTGTGTGTGTGTGTGTGTGTGTGTGGTGTTACAGGGAGACACTCTGGAGATGGTTGGAGACACAGTCAGCGGTATGGCGAGATGCCCCTATGACCCCAAACATGCAAATGTAGCTCGATTTGCAGGTAAGACACACATTTTGTTTTGGTCCAAGTATAAAATTCTTTCCCTTTCTTGTTGTAAAATAAATAACCCCTGGGGCCTCAAAGACAGACCCACCCACCCAACAAGAAATCATTGTCTTGGTATAGAAAATAATAAATAGTAATTTTTAGTGTGTATGAATATTAAAAATAGATAAAATTATTTTGAATACATTTATAAAAATATAAAATATAATAATTGTTTTAATGAATTATCATGAAATAATCAAAATGATAATTTTTTAGAAATGCAATTAATTAATTAATTATTATAAAATATTTAAAAACAAAAAAATGTATAATAATGATGATAATAAAGACAGGAATCATGTTACTCATGTGGCAAAGTTTGTATGTAAAATATAAAAGGATTTCCATTCATGACAATATTAACCCATAAGAACCCAGAAGCAGTAATCCTTTAAGGAAAATTATGGGGGATATACCAGAGACCAAGTGGACCACATAGAACACATTTATGATGTTTTTAAAAAAATACTACCCCTTAATGTCACAGATATGAGATGTGATATATGTCACCTTGGGCATTTATGGTATTTATGTTTATGATATTTCTTATTTTAAAATAAAACTAGACACATTTTCTGCTTATAAAAACACAAATTTGGCTTTTTCTTTGCATCTCCACAACATATATACAAATTGTGACATTAATAGTGCTGTTTAACAACAAATTATTTTGTAGATTTGTTTTTAACGCCTTCTCAACAAGCTACTGTAGCTGAAGAACACTGAAAAACACTCTTATGTACTTGATAAAACATACATGAACATTTCTAGAACATTTAAAATGTTTGTGACACCCGTGTCACCGTGGGTTCTTATGGGTTAAGCAATGCTGCCTTTCACTGAGAACATTATCTGTTGTTACATAAGAAAAGACAGCCACAGAGAAATAGATGGCGTCTAAGGAAATTTCCATAGTAGTAAAATACACCAACTTGCCAAAAGAGAATATATTTGAATGTGAAGAATTACACAAGGAAGAATCAGCAGGGAACCCAAATATCACTTTAAAACAGCAACTTTGTTCAATATCATAAAATGATATGTCTAGAGCTGATGAAGTGTGGGACAGAAGTTAAAGATATGGATAAGATTACATGAGTTTTGGTCTATAGCTCCTCATCTGCACGTGGATCACACAGTGATGGATTTTATTGTTGAAAATCATTGAATGTGCCTCACACTACAAGCTCAACACAATGGAGCAATTGTGATTTTTCAGTTTTATTCATCTGCTTTGTTTACTTCATCTGATTTAAACACTCCACTACAATCTAATCAACAGTGCTCTGTGGCTGAAACTGTTGGGAGCCATTACGGTTCAGCCATCATCTCATTATCTGGTATTAGCTGGGAGTAAAAATTTTTGCGTGGGAGTGCTGCAAAGTTGCAATTATGTTACCGCAATTATATTGTTGACTGGTCAGTCATGTCATGTTTATGATGCAGGAATTTCATCAAACGCTAACGTTCTCTCCGGCTTTATTGTTTGTGTGGTTATACTGTTGCTTTGGCATGCTGTCAGACTCACTGCTGTTTCTGTGTGTGTGTGTGTGTGTGTGTCAGAGGGGAATCTGTTCACAGCCACAGTGACAGACTTCCTGGCCATTGATGCGGTGATCTACCGTAGCCTTGGGGACAGTCCCGCTCTGCGCACCGTCAAGCACGACTCCAAGTGGTTCAGAGGTACCTACACACATGTGCATCCATCAGAGTCTGCTGTTTTGAGTGTGTGTGCACATCACTTAGCAGCAGCATGCAGGAATCGATACATGTGTCAGCAGCAGTGGGCTGACTCAGCAGCCTGACATCTCCATGTTCAGGTCACTGGACAGGAAGCTGTCAAACATACTGCTCCATGACAAAAAAATCCACATAACGGTCAAACTAACGATGACTATGAGACAGTAAAAAAAAACACACAATATCAGACACACAGGTTGTAGCTGGTCCCGGGTGAAATAGCGCGGAAATGCATAGCGTGAAACTGAGTTCAGAGAAACATCAGGGAGTCATAATGCGCTTATTGTTTGGTGTGAAATCCCCTTTCACCATGTAATGAAATTAAGCATGGCCTGTGCCTCTTTCTCACTGCCCTCATGTTACCTCGGTGTTGTGGGAGTGAATGATGCATTTGCAAATGGAGACACTGTTTGCTCTGTGCTTCCTTGTGGTCCATCTATATTTTATTACACCTTTCCCCCTTCCTCTTCTTCTCCTTCTTCTATTTTTCTGACCTTTTCTCTCTCTCACAATATAGAGCCATATTTTGTCAGTGCTGTGGAGTGGGGACCTCACATCTACTTCTTCTTCAGAGAGATAGCCATGGAGTTCAATTACCTGGAGAAGGTACAGAAGTCATTCTGATGAAACCTTGTAACTCTGAACTTTCTCATGGAGGAGCTGCCGGTCCGTTCAGGCAAATGGACTGTGGAGCAAAATGTGAATGTGCGGTTAAAATGCAACACCATGAAAGCAGATGCCGCTCTAATATTTCCCTGCTGCTATTATTTGAATGTCAATATCAACTTTTCCCACAACAACGCTGACCTTTTATCCTCACATTTGTTTGTCTGCATATCTAATTCAACAAATCTCGGCCTGAGTAAACAATTCATGTCTGTATTAACCTGAGAAAAGCTTTGTATATTCCCTGACCTTACGAGAACTGGGAATACATCTTCATAAAAAATATAAATATAAATTCAACATCAGGATCTTCCCTAATAAACGAGCAATTCACATTAGGGGAGAAGTGCTTGCACAAGGTCTCTGTCTTTGACATGTTTACAGAGAGAAGAGTAAATGGATACTTAAACAGCATCACCGTTGTGTGGATGAGGGTGTTCAAAGAAGCAATTTTGAGACACACTGACATTTTTATGAATAATTGATATGAGATTTTCCATAATAAAACAATGATCTGTCAAAACAGGGTTTCCGTATTGCTAATAGCATGCAAATGAATCTGTAGAGATCACCGTGAATGTGAAAAGATTTAAAATATGCCTTTTTGAAGATGAAACTCAAACTCAAAACTCAAAGCTTCCTCCCCGTGTCATCATTAGGATTATAAGTGAGCTGTGTTTTTATAGATACCCCTGTCAGTATGTTACAAATGTATTTTATCCGGTTCTTTTCTGTGCCCACGTGCTTCAACATTCACAGGTGGTGGTGTCACGTGTGGCGCGGGTGTGCAAACGCGATCTGGGAGGGTCTCAGCGCGTGCTGGAGAAGCAGTGGACGTCTTTCCTGAAGGCGAGACTGAACTGCTCCGTCCCCGGCGATTCCCACTTCTACTTTAACCTGCTCCACTCCACCAGCCCCATCATCAGGATGCATGGCAGGGACATAATCCTGGGGGTGTTCTCCACACCGGCAAACAGGTAGAACAATACATACAGTATACCTGTAAACAAGCCACAAAACACACAAATATGACTTTCTCTCTCTTAAAAATGTGCACACAAGGACTGACACTGAAGAAAAAGAACCCTGAACATCTATGTTAACTTTTATCCACCTTACTAGCTCTATCTTAATCACTAATCAATTACTAATAGCAAACTATTTAAACTGTATCACCTTAAAATAACTATTTCTACTGTTCTCGTCTATGTATCTATTGATCTATTTTAGCTGTTTATCACTATTTTAACCATTCATCCATTCATTTTATCTTACAATTTAATCAATTTATTCATCACTTTCAGCAAGTCCTAATCCACTGCCTAAGATAACTATTTCAACTCTTTGCCCCATTGCTATTTTAACTGAAAGTTAACTATTATAACCATTTATTTTAACTATATTTTGGACAAATTAATTGAGGTGTAAATTCATTACTTTGAGGGAACTATTAAAACTTTTGATGTTAATATTAATTTAACTGTTTAGTTTAGTTTTATTATCATAATTATAATTTAAAATGACAAAAAATAACAAACTAATAATTTAACGTGCAGAGAGAGGTAGAAAACCCAACTTTGAAGTCTCTATTAAATAATTTTAACATTTCTCAATATTATAAAGAACACACAATTAACATACAGAAAATAATTTGACTACATCATACTGATGAAAAAAGTAAGGAAACAAAATATATGAAGTTTTTGATGTGGGAGTGTGTGTGCATGTATACCTTTGGTGTGTGCATGTGACTATACATAAAAAAAAAAAAAGATAAATGTATGACTATAAATGGGGAAAAATGGGGAAAAGCAGTTACAAAACAGCAGTTAAATTGACTTTTTGGGGTTTTTTCGTAACATTTTATAGAGGAAGCCATTACATTTTTCCCATCATTTATCAAACATTTTGGTAAACTATTTGAAATCTTAATCTTAATTCTTTAAACTTACTATTTCTGTCTATCCAGGATAGCTACAGGTTACCATTTTAATTACTTTTAGCCATTTTTTTTTCACATTTTGCTTGCACTCTCAACACATGGTGTTCCAGCTGACTCAATATCAGGATTTATTTTTGTATTCGAACTGTAATTTCTCTCATTTCAAATTGCTACTCCTCAAATTAGACTCCGTATTACTGCTCCGCAATCTTTCCACGTACCCCGAAGCAAGCATAGACCATGGTTGGCAATCACTGCTGCACATCAGTAATCAGCCTGTCTGTATTTGTGTGCATGTGTACATTTGTGACTTTGAGGGCTGAAGTGGAGCAATTTCAATCCCTGTCCTCTCTGCAAAGAGAAAAAGGGGATCCAGTCATACTGACAGTGTTTTTTTATGAGATACACAGACGCACAAACACATCTTGACATTCTTCCTGTGAAGGCTGAGATAGACACCCAGTGTGAAGCAGCACTCACACATCTCACCTTGAAAATTTAGTGGACCACCACAGTTTGTTCCTTAACCTATGAAGTCGGAAAGAGCAAGGCTTCCCACAAGTCAAGCAAGGCTCCAGAGAAATGAAAGAGGCTGTGTGGAGGTACAAAGGTCAAGATTGTGGGGTACAGAGTAATTTAAGACACATGGAATTCTTTCATTGAGGACAAAAGGGTGATTTGTTGAAAGACAAGATTAAATTGAAAAAAGGTGACAGGGGAGGAAGGAAGAGATGCTGCCTGGTAAATGGGGAATTACTGCAGACTGCAGGTATTTACAGAGCCAAAGACAACACAAGCAGCAAACCTGAGACACTGAACAACAAAGAAAAGTGCGACAAAAATATTTATGTGAGCTACACATACAGTGTACTTCAGATTCTTTTGATGCAGTAAATATAAATTTGTTTCTACGTTACAGAGGCACGAACGTTTTTAAGTGACTCAATCTACTGAGTCTCTTTTCTCTCAGCGAGATGAGATAATTCCCTTTGCTGCAAGTGCAAATAAATAAAACTGTTTTTTGGATTCCTATCAGATACCGTTAGACTAATCTACTTATTGTGCTTTGTCGAAATGCTGCTTTGCTTAGATATTGCGGCATTAGCATAAGAAAAATATGGTCTTAATACTTAATTGGAGACTGAATTACTTATTAAGAGGAATAGTGGGATAAGCATAATCTGCACTCTTTAAAAATATGGCATTGCTACAGAACTTTTTCAGTCCAAGCGGCTCAAATCATAGAAAAGTATTCAGTAAACTTTTTCTGTGTTGGCCACTCACCCTACACTGGCTCAATGGCCCTGACACCACTTACTGAAGAAAAAATATAGAAATACTTGCCTGCTCTTTGACTCTAGTCTGGAATCAATACAGTGTCTCACTTAAATGCAGCCAGCAGCATAGCTATCACCTATAAGTGGTCCCAGTATAATACCATCTCTGTTTTTTTAACATTTAAGAGTTAAGCTCTATACCGGTTGCAGGACAGTGTCTCAAAGCTGTGGGCTTGCGGTAAGAGACAGGATATAAAGAGGGGGAGAAAAAATAGAATGAGCGAGTAAATCTGAAAGGAGAGAAGACAGAGAAGGAATAAAGAGGGAGACGGCGAACAAGAGGGGGAGAGATGGATGAGAAACTCAAGGACGAGGAAGTCAATAATGGACAACACGTGCATCCCTCGCTCTCTCTGAGATCTAAAACTGTTTCATCAGCTGCATCTTATCTGCCTGTTTGGAAGAACTACGCTGAGAGAGGGGGGCCACTGCCTGCAGAGACAGATGGATGCTTAACACACACACACACACACACACACACACACACACACACATGCCACATGCACAAACACACTTACAATGTTTCCCAGATAACAGCATTTGCAGCATGCCACCGAGGACAACCAGCTGAACACACACGCCCCTGCTTGGGTAAACTGCTACTGGGTCCTATTTTAAATAACTGCCAGCCAAGAGAGAGAGGGAGGTTTAGATGGATGGATAAGGAGAGGCGTGATGGAGGAAAATGAACACAAAGAGAATGAGAGAATGTGTGAGGTGAGCTGCAAAACTCCCACTGGCCCCGTGTGGCCCACTGCGCCGCACTGGCTAAGTGCTTGCCAGACAAATTGCTTTGGCTGGCAGCGTGCAGTGAAAACAGCATGAAGCAGGACCTGGGAGTGAGGGAACAGCTATTTTCTCCTGCCATTTGGCCCTGGGCAGCATATATGGGACGGTAGTGTGGGAATAAGCGGATGAAGTCGAGGTTTTACTGGGCCCTCCCGGAGTCTCCCCTCTCCTATGCCCACATTCTCCAGGGATGATTTTATAACAACATACCAGCTGCTTAAATGTTATGAAGTTGCATTTGTGAGATCTTCTGGTCTCTACTTCCAGAGTATGAAATCGCATCCAGTTGTCAATTCCTTTGTGCATCCACCTCTGAAGCCCCGGGCTCTTCCTTTCAAACAATGATGAAAGAAAAGCTCAGATTTCCTACTGAGCACCTCCTGCACTCACACTCCTGATGCTCAAGAGGTCAAGGAGGCGTAGGGAGCAACAGCAAACTCGAAAGAGGGAGAATAAAAATATGAGACCACTGGGGAGAAGAAGAGAAAAGAAAGTACTTTTTGCTTTATTTAGCAGCTCAAATCAGTGGGTATGTGTCAAAAGAACAGCAGCAAGATGTCAAATGGAAGGCTTACCGTCATCATGCTGCACTGGACTTGTACTGAAAACAAACAATTCTCATTATTTTCCAGCTATTGTTTTGGCAGCTGAAAATGTGTATTTCTGCTGGAGCGGACTGACGTGGGCTCATTAGACTTAATGGAGCTGCGCTGGAATGCAAGCAAAACATCCCATGCAAAGTAAAGTAAATCTAGTGCATCCTGCTAGTGGGAGGCCATGTTTGGTTTTGATTGTAAAGAATCCCATGTGGCATGGTCAAACTGCAGGATGTCCCTCTGGGAAAACACAGCAGAGGAGGGGAAATAAGGGGGACAAGGAGCAGGAGGAGAACAGGTTTACTGTGCCAGCAGAAGTGTGACACAAGGGAGGATGCACAGATGTGCAAGCTAGTCCCCCCGGGCCGGCACAAGGAGAGGAGGCAGGGGGATACATAGTTAGGGATCTAGCTAGAGCCTGAGAACGAGGGTATGGGTATGTGTAGTTGACAGCGGAGACATGTCAAGAAGAAAATGTCACAAAGAGTTGTTAAAAAGGTCTTCACTAGTCCACATGAGCCAGGGTAGTCAGGGTAGGGAGAAAGGAGAATATCCACAGGGACCTGATTTGGAAAGGTCAAGGAAAAGTATGAAAAATGAGGTTGCTTGAATACAAAAAAGGAGATGAGGTGAGAGCTTTGTGGTAGCGTAAATGAAAAAAAGGTATGACTGAATAATATTAAAAATGAAGATGAAGGGTAAAAGCTCAGGAGGTGTGAAGAAAATAGTCTCATAATTAAGGCCTAAGTTCAAAGGGTTTAATATGAAACCTTTAGTCATTTCAATATTATATTTTGTGGAAAAACTGCACATTGTTCTGTTTTAAAGGAATAAATGTTGTGTTTCTGATTCCAAACAAGAAATAGACCTTTTTAGGATGCTTACCAATGCTACCTAAACAAAGTGACTTTGATAAATGGTGACCGACCTCCAGATCCCTGTGCTGTGAGTAAGAGGGTAGAATACAAAAAACTATCATGTAGGGTTACACCAGTGCGAAATTATGAGAATAACAGTCACTAGACTACAACTACGTTATCTGTGGTCATGTACAGAATGTCAAATAGCATGACTCCTTATATGGGCGCTACAAATACAAACATCTGTGATTATGTCCTTAATCACCACGTTTAATAGCTTGCAGTCATCGATGAGTGACCTTGTTAACTGGTGACTCTCTCTCTTGTAATCATTAAATACATACTAGTCCATGTTTATTATCTACACCAACCACACACTTTAACGCTTACATGTTAAAACCAAACCACCTGTTGCTTTTAAACGATTTTAATCCGTTCTTGGAATATATTAATTCTGAGTAACAAACACACCACAACTAGACATTTTAGCAGACATTGTAACAGTTTAATACCATGTTTAAAGCTTGTTCATCTGGGAGGCTGGGGCTGTAAAAAGGTCTATAGTCTGGCACGCGATCCTCTATAAAACTGCAACTTGTTGTTTTTACACTTCAGTTTTGTTCAGTTTTCAGCAAGAATATAATGTTCAGTTAATTAGTGCGCTCTTAAGGTGCTGGTGGGCAGAATTGCTTTGCATTTATCCAGAGCCAGGCTTTTTGTTTCCAGTTTTTTGTTTCCAAACCTAAGCTAACTGTGTCCTGGTTCTAAATTTATATTTATGGTACAGCTATGACAATGATCTTCATCTTCTCATCTACAAACAAATATGTTCCTAAAATGTCAAAGTATTACTTTAAAATGGAGCCTTGGACTTCTAAACAAAAAAAGCATGTTTTGGCTTGATTTAACTACAGATCATTAGTTTAATGCAAGGTCACATCCATTGGAAAGTTTATTCCGTCATGTCTCAATTCATCATGTCAACTGATTTTGGTGAAAGTTATTCTGAAATATGGTGGAAATCAAGTAAAGTCAATCAATGAAGTTAACCGACAAAAAAGCCATGAAAATGATCTAAGAACATTTACAAAGATCTATTGCAAAACAGTTTGTAATACACAGAGAATCAGACTAATTGTGTGGAGTTTGTGACCTTTTAACATTTGAACATAAACCATATATCCCTACTTGGATAAGTCCCTTCAATGATCAGAGTTAAACCCCTAATAGAAGGATTTACATTGAAATTAATCTTCTTGCTCTTCCTCGTCTGCCCCTACGTGGCATCCAGTGCCTGTGAGGTCCGTGTTATTTCAAGCTGTCAGAGAGCTTGTTAAACGGTGAGGAAGTACTTTAGACTCTGCAGCGGTCCTCTCAATCGGACACCCCATGCATCTTGCCTGGACAGCCTGTCACTCAACCACCAGCCAAGGAGAAAGCATGAAGGACGGAGAAATGCCGATGGACAGAGAGAAAGAGGGACACTCACATCTGAAAGAAAACAAAAGAAAGAAGCCTCAAGTGTGCACGGAGACTCAGAAAATGATTGAAAATGAAATGTGTGTACAAGAAAACAACGAATATGGACTGAAAACAAAAGCAACAGAGACCAGTGCAGACTAAAAATGAGAATAATTAAGAGAATTCAAAGAGAAAAACAGCCCGAGGCTTTTTGGCTTACTTCTGCAAGACACACAGCCCTAATTGGGGCAAACCCAATGACCCGCAGTGAGAGGGAAATATAGAGATGGGGGGTGCAGAGGTGGGATAAGGTAGAGGAAAGAAGCCAAGTTGGCACCAGTGCAGAGCTGGCAGACATGTCACACATAACATCTGGTGCCGGCGGTCCTGAGAGAGACACCGTATCGTCCACAGATATGCCTGCAGCTCCGCCACGCTGGCCGGGGTTGAGTCACATCCCTGCCTATGAATGATAAGTACTGAGGGAGACGGCGTGGCCTGATCAAATGGCACATCAGGAGAGCACGGCTCCCTGCTGCAACCGAAATCCAGCCTTCGGGCGCTGCCTTCCCAAACAAACCCTTCTGTGGCTTTCAAAGGGGCACTCAACAGAAACACCGCTCACAATGACGAGGCTGCACAGACCCTCAAATCACCAGTTGGACGTTTATTTTTTTAAGAAAGAAAGAGAGAGAGGGTCAGAAACAGATGGATGAGTGGGATTTTATTAGCAGCAGGTTGCAGTCGACTCTTCTTTTCAATCGCTTAGGTATTAGCACTTAGTCACTGGCTCTCGCACCACGCACACCATTAGTCACTGACGAGGACACATTCAGAGCAGGGAGTTGAGTCTCGGAAGCATGAGGCATGGGATGTGTTTTTTTTATGAAACTCATTTCTTATCTCATCCTGACACTGCTCTCTTTATTTTCCTTTCTCTGTAGTGCTTCCTCAAGCCCAAACACAAAAATGTGACATCAGGCTGAGTGAAGAGATAGGGGTTCTTTGTGTGAATGTGTTGGTTGTTGGTTGTGTGTGTGTGTGTGTGTGTGTGTGTGTGTGTGTGTGTGTGTGTGTGTGTGTGTGTGTGGGCCACGGACACAGCTGTTCTGGTCCCTGTTGCAGGGTTCACGAGTAGTTAAGCAGCCTCTGAGGTGCTCTGGGCTTTTTTTCCGAGATGTGTTGTTAGGTTTATGAGAAGCGCCTCGCACTTTTGCGGAAGGCAAAATACTCAGTGACTCATTTCCTATTTCGTTTTATATTCTAGGAATTCCAGCCAAGATCTTTTCATGTGTCTAATCTGGCTATTGCATCCTCCGCATATCTATTCTTCACCCACAGAGTTGACAGTGTCTATCTTATCCAGTCTCTCTTTCCGTCTCAGTAACTATTTTCTTTGTGTTCAAGTTTTGAATGTCACAATATGAACAGCACAAATCCAATTTGTCATCTTCGCAGGAAGCCTGTCCCTTTCTCACACTTACAATTGACTTTCTACATTTTAACTTCTTCCCTATTTCACGTTTCTCGGTCTATTTTTCAGTTTCGGTATTATCCACCTTGTCTTTTCTCATTCCGTCACTTACTCTTTCTACACCCCTGTCGGGAAGTTAAGCCCCCTTGACGCAGGACTGACAATCATTTTGTGTCAGTTTAAAGTGTTTCATCAATTGATGGTCTCAATCTACCTCTCTGTCTCACCTCTCTGTCTCTGCTTTTATAGCATCCCAGGTTCAGCAGTGTGTGCCTTCGACATGGAGCAGCTGGCTGGGGTGTTTGAAGGGAGATTCAAGGAGCAGAAATCACCTGAGTCTATTTGGACGCCTGTTCCAGATGAAGTCATCCCGAAACCAAGGTGCAGATGGCTGTAATTAATTTATACACCTGTGTTCAGAGGTTTTTTAGAGGACTTCAACCCTCTGAAATCTTTGGCTATTATGCCCGTTAAAAAATCTAAAGATTAAAAGAAATTAAAAGTAAAAGTATCAGCATCAAAATGTACTTAAAGTATCAAAAGTAATAGTACTCGTTATGCAGAATGGACCCACTCAGATTGTTTTATTTATTCCAAATATATTATTGGATTATTAGTATTGATGCATTTATGTAAGCAGCATTTTACTGTTTTTAAGGTAGGGATGGGCTTATTTAAAGCCTCCACCTAAAATTTCATAGTTATTAGAAAGTAATAAACTGATAATAGAAAAAACAAATGTATAACATAAACAAGTTATAATTTAACTTTGACTTACTTGATAACAATTTTGACCCCAAAAGAAATTAAGGAAACATAAAATTTGATCTTGAAAATGATGTTTCAAAACACAGAATTTTAAATATTGCAAATATGAATACAGGTTGCATATATAACATATAACAGGTAACATGAGGATAATATCTAGTTCTATATTTAATACTAAATATATTTGACAATATCTCCGGTTTTACTTGGCTGAATATCATTAAAAAAAAAAATCTGCCATGGAGTTTCAAGCCAGAAACTTTAGAGGGAAGCTGATGATAAGACTCCACGTTGATTCAATTTTATGTCGTCACGTCATGAAGAAGTAATGTGCCGGTGCTTTCATGGACTCCAGAGGGTTAAGGAGAAAACCGTATTATGAACAACCTGTATTCAAGTCAGCGATAATACTGTTCTATAAAGGTGTGTTTTGGAGGACACAGGTTTGATTTCACAAGAAAAGAGAATAAACACCATGCAATCAACAACACATTTACAGTACTGTTGTTGAAGATGCAGCACAAGGACATTTTAAAATAAACTGTTGAAAGTTGATTATCCACGTAATTGAGAATGCAGGAAGACGCTGCACATATTATAAAACTTCTGACAGTAACATTGAGGTGGGACATTCATTTTTCCCAAGGATACATCTTGTTTTCTGGCAATCTAAAAGCATGTCTTGACCTTATGCAATCACCCTATCACTTGCCAAATACTTCAAACACGAGGTTCTGAATCAAGGACTAAAGCAAATCAGTCTCTTGTTGAAAAAGTGCTATGTGTCTGAATGTGAGACACTCAGACAGTCTAGACTGCTTAATTATATAACCTTATCTTTGCTGCGGTCTGAAGCACTTATAAAAGAGGATGCTGCTTTGCCTCTGGATCGTCTGCTAAACATTTACTGAAACTTGTCGTCCGCAGACCCGGTGGCTGTGCTGTTCAAGGCTCCAGGTTTAATTCCTCAAACTCATTCCCTGATGAGATGCTCAATTTCGTCAAGACCCACCCGCTGATGGACGAAGCCGTCCCATCACTCGGACAGAGACCCTGGATTGTCAGGACCATGGTCAGGTGAGACTGAACTTGGATTGGCAGTTAAACTCCGACCCTGTCGGCAGGTGATTATGTTAGTAGGAAACAGGCAGCGGTGGAAGAAGTATTCAGATCTCTTACTGCAGTAAAAATACTAGAACCACTATGTGAAATTACTCCACTACAAGTAAAAGTCCTGCATCAGTAAAAGTATCAGCATCAAAATGTACTTAAAGTATCAAAAGTAAAAGTACTCGTTATGCAGAATGAACCCACTCAGATTGTTTTATTTATTCCAAATATATTATTGGATTATTAGTATTGATGCATTTATGTAAGCAGCATTTTACTGTTTTTAAGGTAGGGCTAATTTTGACTACTTAATATACTGTTATGTGGTTTCATTTCTAAAAAATAAAGTGTATTAACTTTAAATTAATCATGTTTTTATGTTAAATCTTGACCTGAAAAGTAACTAAAGCTGTCAGCTAAATGCAGTGGAGTAAAATGTACAATATTTGCCTCAAAATGTAGTGAAGTAGAAGTAGAAGGTTACATAAAATGGAAATACTCAAGAAAAGGACCTAAAAGTGTACTTAAGTGCATTACTTGAGTAAATGTACTTAGTTACATTCCAACACTGGAAACTGGATTTTTTTTAATGAACATAAGTTGCAAAATGTAGCTGAATAAGTTATTTGCAAAACTTCATTTTTTTTTCTTCAACTTATTATTCAACTAAAGTATGATGAAGGTTTTTATGGGTATTTTTTGGTTCCCAAAGCATGTGCTTAAAGGTGCCATATTGTATAATGTGAGATTTCCATGTCATATTTTATTGTAACACAGGTATATATGTTATATTTATACTGTGAAAGTAACAGAAGCTCAATCCTTGCAGTATTCAGACACTGTTCCTTTAAATGAGTTGGTCAGGACTTTTTTAAGGTTGTGATGTAAACCCAAAATACAATTATAATCTGAAAATGAGCATACTATGTGCCCTTTAAGTTCAGGGTAAAATTGTGGTCTTAGTTAAATACATTTTAAAAATTCAGAAATTGCATGAAGCATGAGACAGGGCGTATTTATCTTAATAACATTTAACAGAAACCATGATCATATTGTAACTTTGATGCTTTTTATGCCAACCATCCACCCTGACCACCTCCATATGACTTCTATTCTCTACTAAAACTTTGCTCTTTCTGCACTCATAAAAATGCTACCATTGAACATAATCCAGGCAGCAATTACGTTTCCATCATAACATATTTGGCAAAGTAAATTAGTATAATGAAAACACAATTTCCATACAAAACCGGAGGCTTCCTGCAGAGTTTTAACCATCAAACAATGTTTGCTGGGAAGTCTGCTAATTGTGTTGTTTTTTTTAGAAACCTAATTTGATAAGTTTAGGGAACACAGCACATCAATCAGCTCATAACTCATGCCACAAGACCTCTAGTCCCTTTGTTATCATGACATCATCACCGTCAGCTGAAGGACTTTTTATTGCAGTGAAAACTATTGAAAGAGAAGTTTCCGGCAATCGACTTCACAAAAAATGAAGCCTTATTTTTTTGTTCAAGCCACATTTCGGCCTTTGTCTGTCTCAAAATCTGATATTCATTGATAAGTTTGGTTTCATTTTGAACCCGAGCGTCTATAGATAATTCCATACAAGATATGTTATGATCCACTAAAATAAGGCACGATACGAGATTAATAATTCCCATTATGTTATCTTCACCACCAACATGACTGTTAGTGTGGCTCCATCTAGTTTTACTTGAAACGCACACTTCAATTATGGAGCGTGAGGATGTAGTTGACGCATGTCTTAAGCCGAAAAAATCCCACAGTTTCTTTCTTATGGTTTATTGAAAACCTTTCGTTTGAGCATTACAAACAATAAACTGCAGCAATCCAAAAAATAATAATAATTATGAGCACGGTCAAAAACTAGTGTGCTCTCCTCGTCTCCATAATCCTAATTACAACAAAGTAAGCAATTATGACGTTACACACATCTCAGCCAATAAGAAGAGTGCAATTCCTACGAACCAATAGGCATTCCTACAACCTCAATAAAGAACTATGAACTACAAATCTGAATTATTTATCAGCTTCTCCACAATGTACAAAATGGCTCTAACAATGACTGTAACAGAGCTGTAAGGGACAATTGAATGAGACTCAACTCTTTTTTTAGCTTGTTCTAAAAGGCTCTGAAAATGAAAACAAAGACATTTTAAGTTAACTTAAAACTTCTATATTTATGTTTGCTTAATGATCAAATATTCCCCGCACTAAAATCCTGTATGATGTTTTACAGTGTGCAAACAAACACATGGTCTGTGTGTTTGGGCTCCTTCTGTTGACGTTAAACTGGCTGGGTGTTGAAGCCTGTGGTAGCAGGCAAGCAGCTGGAGCACATCAAGTCTCACATAAATGCTTGCATGCCTCTCTCTCTCTCTCTCTCTCTCTCTCTCTCTCTCTCTCTCTCTCTCTCTCTCTCTCTCTCTCTCTCTCTCTCTCTCTCTCTCTCTCTCTCTCTCTCCCTCTCTCTCCACTATCTACCATATGTAGTCCCGTTGCCGACCAGCCACCAGGGGATTATGGGGACTGATGTATGTGGAATATTAAACAGCCTGCACAACATGGCTTCTATTCTCGTCTATTGACTCATACACGCAGGACTGTGTGTAGTTCAGCAACACTCTGCTATTGTTCCAAGACGGGCCCATTACTTGACTGATATTATTAATGACTGAACGTCTGCCATAATTAGTTTATTATGCAAATTTGATGAGCAGTTTCTTCTCTGCGGAATTCATTTCATTTTGCGTTGACTCCAGAGAAAATGGCATGTTATGATTTGAATTCACAAGAGTCTGTATTTTACACCTAAACCAATCAGCTGTAATGCACTTAAATCATACATTTCCCTCTAGGAGCCATTTGACCATGCTTTTATCTGTTATGGTAGAAAAGTCCCAAATGAGTCTCACAGCTCTGTGGCATTAATGCAGTGCTCTTTCTCTCCCGCTGTGCAGGTACCAGCTGAATAAGATTGTGGTGGATACAGAAGCCGGGCCTTATAGAAACCGGACCATCTTGTTCCTCGGGTCGAGCAGAGGGACCATTCTCAAGTTCCTCATCATGCCCAACCAGGACAACAGCGTGACCAACAGCAACATCTTCCTGGAGGAACTGGAGGGATTCAACCCTGATAAGTAAGACTTTTTTTTTTTTTTTTAAATAAGTAAAAAGTGAGATTTCCATGTCTTTTTCATTATGAAGCAGGTCTAGCAGGTAAGTACAGAAACTGCAACATCAGGGCTTCTGTAAGGTGGTGTTACAGCCATTCCCCGGCTTCAATGATGGTGCAGAGACACTGAGAGCGCAGATGCAGAAGACTCTGACCAAAACACTGACCAATCAGAGCAGGAGGGGCGGGGCCTAAGGAGGCTGGCGCTACAGCGGAGCGTTTCGATAATGTGTGAAAAAATGTATATACAGACAGTATTAGAAAAACTTTAAAGCATGTAAACATGTTCTAGTAGTAAGCCAAAATATAAGTACAATCCTGTAAGTAAACAAGATATGTCTTCTTTACAGCTTACATAAAGGAAATAGATGTATTTTATCAACTTTTAAAGGAAGACATGTATACATATTAGCTTTCTTGCTGACAGTTGAAACAGTTTCTTTGGCTTTGTTCAAAGGTTACAAAATGCACAATCCAGTCCCCCTAAAACTGACTAATTAACACGTTATTTCTAGTTTGTTTAATTTGTACAAAAACCAAAGTGTAAAAACATCACACTGGGGTTATGTGCAGAATTTTTTCGGTAACTTCCTGGGATCTGGTGTCACTGTGAGCTTGTTACATGATGTGTTAATGAGTGAGCTTAAGAAATGCTGATTTTCTTCCCATTTGAACAGTGGTCGACTAGCTGTTTCCCCTTGTTTTTATGCCAGGCTAAGCTAACTGGCAGATGGAGCTAACACATATATTTACTGTATAGATATGACTCTGGTGTTGATCTTCTTATCTTTGTATTATTGTTTTCTTAGTAAGAAAACAAAACAAGCATGTTTTCCCAAAATGCTGAACTATTTCTTTACAGCACAACCCTGTGCAGTTAGAGAGCTTGATGCAAAATAGCTCCAGACACACAGCAGAGAGTGGAAGAAAGGGTTAAATGACATCTGGGCTTGATGTATACTCAGCAAGGGGAGCTGGGGGTGTGGTACGCCTAGAAAAAGAGTCGCAAGATAAAAAAAAAAGGCATGACATGTCCTCGAAACATGACGTGTCCTGAATTATGCAGAACGCCTCACCTATTCTTCAAGAGATACCCATAATTGTGCAGGAGATGGTGCAATCCCATGCAGAGAATACAAATAGCAAACAGAAAAGAATAGGATTAGAGGCTAATATTCATTATCAGGGAAATCTAAACATCTCCTAATGAGGTGGAGATATACTGTATAACAGCATCTGCGGATAAAGCATCAGAAAGTAATGAAATGAAGATAAAATCACATTATCATTAATCTTGACCAAAATTACATACTGTCAGGAAAAATGACCTCTTATCTCCAGTCTGATGCTAAATCATATTTAATATCTGGATCTTGACAAAAGATTGGAGTGGGCTCCTTGTCCCGTACTAATTAGCATTTTGCACGAGGCAGGCAGCTTTGAGGTTTCATTGGATGCCCATCACTACGTAATGAACACTGGGTACAATGGCTGTTCAATCTTAATTTTTTGCTTTTGTTCTCTCCTGAGATGTTCCACATGGTGGATGGCTGCAGGGCGGGTGGAGGACTATAGTCACACAGATGCAGACAGATTTGGCTGGTGATTATCTTTCACTAAGGCTAATTAGAGGCATTTTAAGGAGACAGAACATGTTCTTAACACCAGCTTTATGTCGCGGTAATTGTCCGTCCTGATATATATGCCACTTTTTCTGCAATAAGAGGAAACAAAGAATTATTTCCCAAATTAACTGGCTGGAAACACACTTTCAATCTACAGCGCAGTCCAAAATACTTGTACTGTTTTTATTTAGTAAACTTCTTTCCTTTCCAAACCTCTCCAAAACATGCTCACCAATTTGTGTCTCAGCATTTATGTTCGGCTTCAGACTAGGGGGATAGTGCTGGCAAGTGAAATGAGGGGGTCTGTGTGATGGATGAGCTGGTGTGGACTGGAGCCAGTGTATGAGGCATAATTTGGTGAGCCCACCAGGAGGTCAGTGACAGTCCGGCTATCTCAGCAGGCGCCCAGCTAATCAGGAGACAGAGCACAGCCACATGAGGTTTTTTTCTCCTTTATGCTCCGGGCCAGGCCACCCCCAACCTCACCTTACATACACAGACAAAGAGATGCCTTGTGCCCTGTAATAAACCCCAGGGTACACAAGAGCAGGGTCACTAACACAGCCATCTTTTAGAAAAGTCAGCACAGAGAGAAATCACTGCTTTCTGATTGGCTGCTTGCCATAATACACCAGGAAATGAGAGAGTCGCCACTCCAATAGAGCCTGTATCTTCTTCTTTCTTCCCTTATCTGATCTAGCTTTTGGCTCTTATATTTTCTTTTCATGAGTCTCCTATCTTTTGCCTTTTTCCTGAATTTGTTAGTTGTTTATTGTATTTTCTCTCCCCCTCCTTTTCCCTGCCTTTCGTGATATTGGCTGTGAAGAATGACTCACAGCTTGGCCTTAGCAGAATGATAGATTCTTCTTAATGACTGTGGGTCCGCTCCAATGTTATTACCATAAACCATCCAGATACAACTGATGCATGAGTGCACATGTGCATAAAAAGGTATAAATCCACTGCACAGAGGCAGGTCGGTGCTGGCCATCGTAGCTCTAAGTGCCAATTAGAAGCGATTCAACTTCTGGCTGCTGTATTTTGATGGCCAGCCGACCCCTCGAACCTCTACAATCAGCATGGTGCATATTTGGATTGACACTGTAACATCTGGCTACACAGCGACCTCTCATCGCTCTCATTTTATTATAGCTTTCATTCATAGCACTGTTTATGTTTGGTTGTTTCACATTGAGTCCTGTTTTTTTCTCCCCTGTTATGTTCAATGAGGTCAGAGGTTTAATGTGCTGTCGTGCTCCGGTAATTGAAATTGCCTAATGCATTTTTGCGTGTGTTGCAGGTGTGCTGAAGACTCTCCGCAGGCCAGGCAGCTGTTGTCTCTGACGCTGGACCGGGCGAGCCACACTCTGCTCCTCGCCTTCCCCTCCTGTGTGGTCAGAGTACCCGTGGCACGATGCCAGCTCTACTCCCGATGCATGAAGTAAGTCTGCAACACTCGCTGCACGTACGGGAACATAAAAGAGCAGTGGGGCTGCATAACAAGAAGTTAGGTGGGCATTCAAAACCCACCTGGCTTTCACAAGTGTCCTTGAGCATGACACTGTGAACCTCTGCCATCTCCAGGGTCGCTTCTCTGTAGCTGACCTGAATTTTCCTACAATAAAAACCATACTATCACTCTGCCCTTGAGCAAAGTGATAATCCGTTAACTGCTGCATAATAGAGAAATGAGTCAAAATGCTATAAAATGCGCCAGTAAATTGGGAGAAAATCTAATAAAAGCCGTTAGTGTAATACTCCACTATTAAATATAATACTGCATTATTACAATTGCCTGCAAGTCTGACTTTATCATAACTGGGCCAAAACATTAACAGATAAAACTGGAAGTAAAAGGAGTTGAGTGATATAATACAGTGGAAATTGCTAACAGTGATCTGGGACAGAATCATTCTTATACAAATGTTTAAAAAATTCACCTATAGTTATCAAGTAGTCTGTTTACAGTGTTTATTTTGTGCCATTCATATGTTCCAACATTTTGGGGGGAAATTATAGCTTCTATGGTTAATAAATTTTTACCTCCCCTAGTTATTTTTGCTGCAGTTTGTCTTTTTTGGTTTGTTAGTCTGTTTGTTAGCAGGATTAGGGAAAGAATGGCCCAATTTACATCAAAATTGGAAGAATTGTGTAGCATGGGCCAAGGAAGAACCCATCACATTTTGGAGCGGATCACGGGGCAGTTGCACAGAGTATTTTTCACTTTAATTAATTATGAGAGCATTTGTGCTGCATTCATGTCGTGTTATAGTAACTGGAAAATTGAGTTCCTGAAATAGGAACATTCACGTGAATGCCCCCTCAAAATTTAATGTCAACATTGCGATGCAGGGCATGCCTTGGTTGAGGTCTGCACTATATCCAAGTGCCTTTCTAGTTTTTTTTGTTTTTTTTCCACTTTACTAGGATACTTTGCCTCATCGTAGCCTGTCTCCGTTTTTGAATCTCTGCTACAGTCTGGCATTGATAGCTTACAGTTTATTTTCAGGCCAGTTAAAACCCTGACAGACATAATCACTATACGAGAGGTTTCCACTGTACATTATATGGTAAATAGTCATTAATAATAAACAAAGCTCATGAGAATAGTAAGCTTGTAAAAAAACTTATATAGTTGTTTAATAATACATCATCAGTTATAGTACAGTATAAGGCATAATCAGGTTATAATTTGTTAATTATTAATGAGATATTATCTAATTTAGCAGCTAATTTATAATTCAAAGAAAGATTATATTTTATCACTTTATCCAGCCTTTGCAAGATTATCAGAAGCTCCAGTGAAGTTTTTTGTTATTCTGGCAGTCTGCCAGTGGAAATGGGTTTAACTTAACCCGCAGGTACCCCGAGTCCTCTAATCCTACATAATTAAACATTAAAATGCATATATTCAGAGTAATGATATTTCACCTACATGCACCCACACAAGCAGCACAGCAGAGACTCGATACCACTCGCTGGCACATTTACCAAGTGTGGACGCCTGTGGCTGTAGCCCGTTAAGGTCCACTGACACACTAACACAGCCGGTACACACACCAGCACATCAGTGTGTTCACTCAACCAGGTGAGTCATACAAGCGTGAAATCCAGCGCACATTAAGGAACGCTCACATGCTTTCTGAGGTGCGTTAAGTGTGTGCATTTATGTGTTTAGATGAGTAACTACGAGTTAATGTTGTGTATGTGAGTATGTTCAGGATTTCTTAACACGCTTCAGCAGCTTCAGGTCTGGTTTTTAACCTTTGAAGAGCGTTTGTGAGTTCTTCTTTCCCGCAGAGCTTTCAGTCTACATGGTTGGCTTCTTTTTTTCTAGTACATTTTTAATAATTCAACACTTTACAGTCTGCTTTCAAGCGAATACAGTTGCAGATTGACCTTTTAACCCGGTTTAACCCCACGTACTGACCCATCATTAAAAAGTCATGTTGTGCAGTTAACTGCAGAGCGAACCCACAGTACACCATTAACGGACCGAATCAAAAGTTTTACATATTATCGGTCAACAACAGTTAATCCCTTTTGACATGCAGGCCATTCATTTTTTAAATTTACCACAGGTTTTTAGATTGATGCCCTTTAAGGCATTCAGCAGTATTTATTCATGACATTGGGGCAGTATAAATATTAACTTACAAAGACTGGAGTGTGTCTTGAGATTCGTAATGGTTCACAGTGAATATCTCCAGCTTTGTGTTTTTTATTTTTTTGCTCAGAATCACATTGTCATTGTAGTTGTGAATAGAGACAATTTTATTTCAAACACTCTCCTTGTTGCTGCAGTCAAGGGCATTCTAACATCTGATATTTAGTTAAAGCGTATCTCTTTCATGAATCCTGTTGTCTGAAAATAAAACCCAGGAGACACAACACAAGATACACGGACATCGTGAAACTTATATTGTTATTGTTTATAATAAAAATAAAAAAGGTTGCTGTTGGACAGATGGCTCTCAAACCCCAGAGTGTCTCAATTTCCTTGAACTACTTTCAGAGAAAAAAGAAACTTTTATCTTAAGTTGCTTTATTAGCTTTTTCCAAAACTTTTATCTGCATCTCCATCCTCTTCATTCCAAGAAATACTTTAATTGACTAACAAGAAAGCATTTAAAATGAAAAAATCTGTCTCTGCTCTCATCTGCATCCCACACTGTCCAGTTATCGAAGTAGAGTCTTAACAGTCAAGTCTTAAGAACTTGAACTTAATGAGGAGCTTTATTATCATGAACACTGATGATTTATAGTTGATGGGCGCAGATGAGCAAAAATAGTCAGAACAAGATACGAGGAGATGTCCTGACTTTTAGTCTAGTATGAGCTTCGTAGAGACTGGGCTCATACATAAACTTTAATCAGACTCTGGTTCCATTTCCCCCTTTATTGCCAGGTGTGAACACCATAATCACATTAAGGTTCAGTCCAAAACTATTCTGTACAAAGAGAGTCTGGTCCCAAACAAAACAAGTGGTTTATTTGACTCCCAGTCGTGCTCGCCAAGTTTAAAATAATCTGCAATCTGGGATGCCGCAGAGCACACAAACTTTAGAAGTTGCATAATTCTAGTAGCAGCTAGACTGAAAATGACAGAGGCATTTTTAAGACGTGTCCTCAAAGTCCATTCAGCATTCTGCTGGTATCATTCATTTCATATCATTTATTCGTTTATTTAACAGGGACAGTGCATGGCTCTCAGTCGTACCAGAATTAGCTACAAGCTAAATTTCATCTGTAGTCCCTGGGCAGGAACAAATAACATCAATCTAACACAAACAAACAAGCCTTTCAAACAGCAACAACAAAGTTTCACACTCTTAAAACAGAATACAACACAGAACAACAGCAAAAGTAAAGTCACAGTAAGACAAAACACGAAACAATGTTAAAATACAACACTTAAGAGATTGCAAAAAGGTGAAGTATCGGTTGCCCGGTATACTGCCCAGATAATTACCACCGTTAAGAGCAAATACCTCGCTGATCGGTATGAACGTTATTAGTTTGAAGGTAATTTTTCTCTGTGTGAACAGAGCAGAGCAAACAAACTATAGATGTAAAAATCCCCCTTGACTAAATGTATAATTAAAAAAATAGCTTCATAAAGCATAAGTATATATACACTACTGGTCAAAAGTTTTAGAACACACCAACTTTTCCAGAATTGATTTTTAAATGATGTACTCTGAAATGAATGCACATTTGCAACATTTAAAATTCTTTATTGAGCATGATAGTGCTTTGAAAGTAAAAAAAAGATTCAAAATCACATTTTATGTTGGACTAAAGGACTAAAAAAAGACACAAAATGACAAAAAAAGACACCAAAAGACACAAAATTACTTAAAAATGACCAAAAAAGACACAAAAAGACACAAAATGACACAAAATGACTTACAAAGACATGAAAATAATTCAAAAATGGACAAAATAGCCCAAGACTCCATAGAGTTAAGTTGTTAACCCATTTCTTGTTCCCTGAAAAAGGCCTTCTTGTATAATTCTGAAATGTACATTATTTTTCAGTTTTTGTTAAGCTTACCTTTTTTTATTTACCTCTGGCAGTTCACCACTTACCTTTGTACCCTTTCAAGCTGTTCATTTGACTTGAACTGCTTGAATTTCAATAAAAAACTGGAAAAATTGGGGTGTCCTAAAACTTTTGACCGGTAGTGTATATTATTTTTAGATGCTTTAGGGTTCACAACTGAGTGATATTTCTGTGTTTCTGCAGGAACTGTATCGCCTCCAGGGATCCTTATTGTGGCTGGACCAGAGGAAGCACCTGCTCTTTCCTCAGACCTGGGACCAGGTATGACACCTCTCCATTTCTATATACATCACCACAACACACACACACACACTGTCATATTGTATACAGAACCTGTCCTGCATCAACAAACTGACACTTTCTGTTTGTTTGTTATGGCTGAAGTTTTGCGTGCTCTTTAACCACCTTTCTCTGTCTCGCTCCTCTTTATTCAACTGTGTTTTTAGTTTGTTTTGTTGTGATTTGATTTATTTCTACTTTATCCTTGCTGTCAAGGTTGTTTTTCTGACAACACACGTATCAGACCACCCATAGACACGTCCCATATATTATTTATTTGGTCTGGAGGTCCTTGGTTCTATCTGTGTCTACTTTGAGCCTCTGAGTAACATCTGTGCCCTCTAAAGTAGCCTGTCACACAGCCTGTATATTATTGATTCAAGATGTCTGCTGCTGCTGTTAAACAATACTATGTTCTTTCACTTTGTTGTTATCAAGCGGAGGCCATATAACACTGTGTAGGTGTGTGACTGGGAGTTTGTTTCCCTGTTGTGCAACACTGTCTGTGTTATGCAGATACCCAGACAGTGTATTGTCTGGACGTGTGTGTGTGTGTGTGTGTGTGTGTGTGTGTGTTCTTGTTCTTCCTACATAGTGAGGACCAGAGCACGTTTTTAACCAACAGAGTGAGGACATTTTTGCAAAGTGAGGACATTTCAACCGGTCCTCACTTCTTTAAAGGCTTTTTTGAGATTTCAGACTTTGTTTTAAGGGTGAAAGGTTACATGATAATGATAATTAACTGAAACTGTATTGTGTGGTTACAAAACTAACTAAAATTATAGTGAAAATGTCCTTTGTTTTCGTCTTTGTCAACTTTTTTCATACACAATCAAGATGGATAAGACAGAGGAAATAAAGGCAAAATTTACTGTGACCTCTTTTAATCTCCCACCCAACAAATACCCCAAAACTAAACTAAAACTAGCAAACTCAGTCTAAAAAGTAATTAAAATTAACTGAATTTGAAAACAAAAATTGACAACGAAAATTAAAACCAAAACTAATGAAAAATCCCAAACTATTATTACCTTGCCAGGGAATTTACTTTTCCAATGAGGGCCCTCACAAAGATAGAAGTACAAGAATGTGTGTGTGTGTGTTTGTGTGTGTGTGTGTGTGTGTGCCCCCTCTCTCTCCTCCTCCTGCTACTGTGGTCTGTCTTGACTCACCTCCAGCCGCGGCTGCCTCCCTCCAGTGAAATCAAATCTCTCTTTAGTCGGGCTGCTGATTGAATTAGGCCTTCAAAACACAGGTGTAGTGCCAGCAGAACAGACAACATGGGCCTTCAGACCACCTCAGGCTGCCTGCTTATACTATTAAAGGCCTCTGTGTTGGTCTTGATTTGATTTACCAAGGGCGGTCAACTCGCCAATCGATTTTGCATTGAGTTACTGTGGATTTCCTCTTTGTGGACTAATGCAACCTCTCTTTGCAAACTGATGCCAGAGGAGAGCTCAGCAGTTGTTGTTATATAACGTTAGATTGTAATTTGGGCCGTTTCTGAGGAGGGGAAGTTTTGAATGCTTTGTGAAAATAGTTTTTGTGGGTGTCCCACTGGGAGGATAAATGGTTTTATGTTTGATTTTATTGTTGTGCGTATGAGTGTTGTTAATGTTTCTGAATGTCCCAGAGTGTTATTATTATTCCACAGCTAAATAAGATGTTACAAAATGTCTCACCTTCTTTTGCTTCTGCCAGTGAGAATATTGTGACAAAACAACTGTTTATCCAATTAACTGTTCTCAGGGCTGTTCTCCTTCACAGTTTGTACTCATACCTACAAATATTAATGTACTACAAACCATGTCATTGTGAGTCAGGAGGTGCAGCTTATTACAACCAGTACTGACGTTTATTGTTAGGCGGTGAGCTCTACACTGCAAAAAAGCCAACTTTAATTTTTTGGCCTAAAACAGTGATTTAATTTGGTAAAACTTGGAAATAATGTACATTATAATAATATATATACAATAATGTAAGTTAGCACAACAAAGGAAGCCAGTTGTCTGCTAAAAAACAAGTTGGTGAGTTGTTGTTACTTATATCTTTAAGTTGGGGTTCAAAACAAGGGACAATAGTTCTGCTAACTCTTATTTCTTTGTTGTGAAATTCGGTCATTAGCGAAAGCTAGCGGCTAACTGACGCTAGCGGCGCTGCTTGTTACAGCTACAAGAGTAGCCATTAGCGTATCAATGCTAACTCAAAATTGTGGTCACAACATTAGCTGACATTTCATAGCGGCGTTACAATCGTGCCAGAGAAATTCAGAGTTGAGCAAACTCAAAAACAAAACTTAAAATATTTAGTTTAATAGTCCAACTTAAAATGTTATCGAAGTTTGTTTTCAGTGTAGTGGCCTCAGTAATTATGACAAGAGCAAGGAGGAAGTGAGACTCGTCTCCCCTCAAAAAGGTTAATATTAGGCATTTGTACAGGCAGCAAAATAGGACTCACATTTACATTTTAGACTGTCCTGTGTAGCCATCTTGCAGACATAGTAGTAAGAAATGGTGAATGTGACACAGGGTCAAGAGGTCGGGAGAGAGGGGAGGTGGACTTTCACCCAGGAGAACAATGTTCGTGTCCCATGTGAAAACAGAAGTATATTACTTTTTTCGTAACTTCCATGGCTCACGACAACCTCATAACTATTTCGCTTCCAACATTTACCTACACTTATTTACTTTTTAAAGTGTCTTTCATAACGCTTAACCAGGAAGTTTTTGCCCTAGATCAGGTCAGTGGTTCTTTAGCCTAAATTCACCAAAAATGCAGCCTTTTTTACAACTGCAAACTGTACGTATAATGATGTGTGTCCTATTTTTAGAACACACCGCTGTACCGTGAGCCGCGAAACGCTCATTTTTACAAACGCTCATATGTGTTGTTATGTGTGGTATTAACCCATTGAAGCCTGGAAAGCGGATACGTCGTTTTGTAGTATTTGTATAAGCTCTCAAATACTTTTTGAATTTCATTTCTATCTGCTACAGAGGCTGAAAAATCTATTATTTAGTAGAAGTGTTGACACTTCGGTTGAATTTCCAGAAAAACTTCAGGTTTTAGGGGCTTAAAATCGCCCAGAGGTTTTACAGGCAGTTTTAGGCGTCAATGGGTTAATAAACTCTGTTCTGTCGTCTAGAATGGAGATCTTGTTGGAGGAAGTGTATAAATGACTGTGTATAAAGAGCAACAAACTCTGTATGGAGCATAATTTGGGGTGGATGAATGGGTCAAAATACACAGGACTCTTACCCAGGAGACCTGTGTTTGTGTTTGCCGTCAAAAGTTATTTACATAAGTAGTTATTTTACCCAAACCCTGATCTTTTTTTCTATAAAGTAGTTTTGTTGAAACCATATGTTTAAGATTGAGAATGTCCATCTGTTTTAAACAGCGACTGCATGCATTTGGTTATATTTTGTGAGCTATCATACAAACACACATTAGGAAGCGTTCAACTTTTTACCCATTAGTGCTCTGTTCAATTTCTTAGTGTTATATCTGATTCGATATATCTGATTTTAAATCAAACCATAATTTCTATTTTTATTATACCAACTGAGCTCATTCAAAATCTTTCCACATACCCTCTGGCAGCTGCAGAGGTAATTCTCCTGGTTTGGATTTATTGCAGTAAACACTCAAGCATCCATGGAATACACATATAGTCTTTATTACTTTCCTTTTTATTATGAAGTCTTTAAATATAGATCCAATGTGCCTTGGAGAATGTGCAGGAAATAAAAAAAACTGTTACAAAAAAACATGCACACAGACCCACAGGCACAGCTAATGTATACAAAGTAAATGACCCACAGTCCGTCAGAGGCAGCCAACCGAGCACAAAACATTATTCTTTATTAAGGTGACAACCCGCTGTTTGTTCACAGTGCACTTGGACTCATTTGTCACAGTGATTTCTAGGCTTTAAAAGCACAAATGTTGGCTGCGCTGCTGCCTGAGCCTTTAGCTAATTGCAGAATACTGACTTCTCAGTCACTTGTCCCAATGAGATTTTTTTTTGCTATGGTTCTTCAAAGGTTGTTTGTGGGCCGAATAGTAATTCAGTATAACAGCACTATTTGTGGAACAATGCACAGCTTGAAATGTTTTTTTAATTTTTCTCTTTTTTAATACAAAGTGTGATCTGTGGTTTTTACTCTCATTAGATCAGTAGTTCTCAACGTTTTTGAGTCGCGACCCCAAATTTAACATACATGTTGTCCGCGACCCCCACTCAATGAACACAATTTCACACCCACAGTTCAGATCACCCAAAAAAGAAACAAAATGACCAAAAAAGACACAAAATGACCAAAAAAGGAAACAAAATGACCAAAAAAGGAAACAGAATGACCAAAACAGACACAATATGATCAAAAAAGGCACAAAATGACCAAAAAAAAAGAAACAAAATGAACAAAACAAAACACAAAATCACCAAAAAACACACACAAAATCACCCAAAAAATAAACAAAATGACCAAAAAAAGACACAAAATCACCCAAAAACACACACAAAATCACCAAAAAAAGACATTTATGACCAAAAAGACTAAAACACATTAACATATGAACACTTTAACACAGTGGAGACAGAGCTGACTGAAGAATGATTTGGCGACCCCCAGAAATCATCTCGCGAACCCAATTGGGGTCCCGACCCCAAGGTTGAGAATAGCTGCATTAGATCAAACAAAGCATGTTATATCCATTTACCACAGTGTAATGTAATGCCTTTTGTTAGTTAAAAAGATGTTGGCCAGCACTCATGCTTTATTCCCCTAAGGTTTGTAACTTTGACTAAGCTCCCATTTCTCTAAATGTCCCTTAAATTATTACATAGACTTACATCAAGTGATCTGAGCATCTCTGCTGCCAAGTGCTCACTGCTACAATGGTTCCATACTAAAAGATTTCTGAAGCGTTTGGTCTCAAGTAAAAATCAAGTCTTTGTAAGTTTAAATCTAGTTCACTTATGTATGTCGGTTTATTAAAAGGAATTGTTTGAGTAAGGCCAGATTTAAATTTGTGAGGCAGTTATGTTAGTTACATGGTTATATTATTTCATAGCTTTGGTTCCACACAGTAAACTCAAAAAAATAACTTGTTCCCAGAACGTAATAAAATTCATGTTAGCATTAATTGGAGCATTAACTGGGATGTTAGTTTTGGCTAGCAAAAAAACAAAAACAAAATGTTTCTTTCTTACCTCAGAAAACTGAGCAGCAACTCCTTGGAGTGTCTGTTAGTCCAACCAAACGCTGAACAAGACATTTTTACTGAACAAAACGTTCAAATAAACTGTCATTAAGTGAAAATACAGTGAAAGGGTCAAAGTTATGAGACCAAATCGGTAAACGTCCTTTTTTACATGTATATAACGTTATATATAACTTTATTGACTCGTTGCCGTGGATACGCATTGCTCTGCTTCTCTCCTGATGACGGCTCGCCTTGTTAGTGACCTGTCAATCAAAGGTAGCCCCGCCCCAAATCATATGATTCTTTATCTTCTATTTTCTTCTAAATGGGGCCATTATTAGAACTATTGACATCAAATTGTCTTGAAGATGATTTTTTACTAGTGATTGAGACCATAATGTTGTCCTGAAAATTTTTTCTGAGGTAATAAATCAAGTGAGAAGTTTTCAAATTTTGCACTGAAATGAATGGGCAGATTTTTTTTGCAGCCAAACTAAGCACCCCCTACTGGAACTTTCAGTGAATTGCAGGCTTTATGCACTTCCTGGTTGGCCTCCATGCTCAGGCACGGAGATTGCCGACTGATCCAAGTCCTGTATTTTCTTGACCCGGTCAACCACATCAACCTCCTGCCTATGCGGACTTTGTAGCTCTTTATGCAACATCACCTGACTTCCTCCTCTGCTCCTGTCATAATCACTGCAGCGATAAGAGGTCGTCACCTAATTATAAAAATGAATATAGTGCATCGTAAAGCCTTTTTTTCCGAGGAGGGCCATCTTTTTTCCAGTCTTTATGCCATGCTAAGCAAACCATCTCCTGTCTCTTACCGTACCGTACATAAGGGGGAGTGGTGTTGATCTTCTTGTCTAACTAAGTGAACTATAGTGTGAAAATGTTGAACTGTTCCTTTATTACATATTTTATGATGGAGATCTAAATGTTGGAGTGGAAAATAGTCTCTGCCAGAATTGCCAGATGCCAGATTTTGAGGCACAAAATTACCACTATGTTAGTTAGACACAGTAATTATGTTGAGTACTGATTAGTCAGTGTGTGTCAACAGTTTTCCCACATCAGATAACCCACATTGAAATCAGGATAAAAGCCTTGTGTGGGTCTGGTTTTTGTGTAAATGAATTGGAAAATGTATTACATTATGTAATGATCATATATGCTGCTGTGTTATATCACTTAGTTAAAGGTATTTCTACTTATATGTCCTCATTGTATGAACTCTATAGCTATATGCATGCTCACACACACACACACACACACACACACGGCCTGCCCTTTGCAACTTGGTGCTGTTTTCTTTCTGATATGAGCCGACTGATTAAGAGCAGTTGTGTTTTTCTTTGTGAGCACCTGGTCTCTGTGCTGTTCTCATTTCCTCTCTGCTTCCCACCTCATCATATGTTTTTGTCCTTTGAGTTTTTCATGCTCCCCTGTTGCCTGAATGGGAAATGAGTTTTAAAGCACGGGGATAGACTTGTAGAAATGAGATATGTCATCATTTCTTCTTTTGTGAGAAAAGTTTGAGGTATTGTTGAACATTAACTTTCATGACAAATGGCTCTTACTCGAAGCTATAGCAGATTTTTCATTAAACCGATATGATGATCTCATGATATATACCTTAAGCTCCATATTAATGACTAAAGCAGATTTTCCTGCTCTAACTCGTTAATACTTGAAGGCAAGGAGTTTATATTTATGCCACTAATATCTAACTTGAAGACAAGTATGCTGACCTAGAAATATTTGTAATTCACTGCATGAATTAGCTTAATTAATGACCCTGTAGGCATAAGCGGTTATCTTTGAATTATAATGGTGATTATTGCAGGATATTAAGCCGCTCAAGGGCCTCTTGAGTTCTTCTGGTGTCTTAATGATTTTTCTTTTTCCACTGTTGTCAAAATAAAAACAAAGATTTCAACGGTCAAAGTGTTAAAGGAGCTTGTAGAGATATACGCTCCCTTGTAACTTGTCCTCTGCTGTAACATTGAGATAGTTTTCCTCTATCAGAGTGGATCTGTGCTGTGTGTCAGTGGCCGAGTATCTGTGCCTCCGTGTCCTCTGATTAATGACTGTGTCTCTTCTCCTTCGCAGACTGCCGTTCGAGCAAGATGTTGAACAGGGAAACGTGGCCCACTTGGGTGACTGTGACGGTAAGAGAAGTGATTCTCAGTCTGTGTGCGTTTGTGTGTGTGTGTGTTTGCCCACAAGTGTTAAAGCTAATAGCTCTCTCTTGTCTTTGCCCAGATCCTTACATAACTTGTGTATCTTCAGGGTAAACAACAAGACAAGTAAAAGGAGAGGAATAGCCCGGTAGTTTTAAGTTTATACAGAGGAAATCCACAAATAAGCACAGACACAAGTCCCAATCCACCTCAGTGCTCTGTAGTTTCTCACTTCTCCCTAGAGTACCCAACAAGATCCAACACCAAGACAGTCGGCTAGTCTCGCTTTGTCTCTGAGCTGGCAAGAAAAATCCCTGTGTATGTTTAAGCTAACTTTGTTCTTCTCACTGTTTACTCTGTCCGTACTTGTATACTATCGTTGCTTTGGTCTGGTAGGTTTTGTTGCATATACATGTGGTTAATTATATTCCATTCCAGCTTGAATTCCCCTTGATGTCTGCTCTTTTTTTCCTATTTCCATATAATTATGAAAATAAAAGTGGTACACAGCAAAGCGAAATCTCTATTCTAGATACACAGAGGTTTTGGATACTCCCATGACGCCCCCTTCTCTTTGATCTGAGCGCTAATTCCAATGCGTGCAAATTAATCCTTTGCTTCTGAAAGTTCCCCGAGTTCATGTGCCATGCTCCCTGAGAAAAGAACAGATAAATATTGCATAATCGGAACCCTCGAACAACTCTAATCCTGTTTCAGATGGGCGCTCTGTTTGATGCTGCTCTCTCAGATCAGGTCCTCTGACCGCCAAAACCACGAGGGGAGCCTCAGTAACTGATGGCTGATGCCCACTATATGCATGATGAAGTTAAGGTAGTTATTTGTCCTCATCGAGCACATGTGTAGCCCCTTATAGAACATGTGGGGGGATCTTATTAGAGCAGTTGGTCCTGCTCTGAAACAGAAACCTTAAATATACCAGAGGGGTTATTATATTTAAAACAGATCACGTTGTGCATGCATCCTGCTTTTGATTCCTGTAACTTAGTGTTTGTAAAATAACATGAACTGGGAAAAAAATCTAAGATGTTTTCTCTCCACAAGGGAACTACACTCCAGCAATAGTGTTGTGCAGGAAGCTTGTAATTAAAAATACAACTTTTATGATTATTACTCTACTCCTGTACTACTCCAGCGGGTTAGAGATGAACATAATTACTCTTGCTCAGTGCTAATGGAGTGTTTTATAAGCTCGCGTGTTGGATGTTCTTATTTTACTTGTTATGTCTTGACCTGTGGTGCAAGGTCCTGGGGTCAGAGGAAGTAATGACAGTGATTCTGGAGGCAACTTTCCACTCACTGCACACTGTAGATCACCACCGCACTGTTTTAATAAATGGGTTATATGGTAAATAATAGATAAATAAAATGGTCTAATCAGTTCTTTTAGTTCTTAGCCAATGAAAGAACTCCATCACCTCACATACTCTCTCTCTCTCTCTCTCTCTCTCTCTCTCTCTCCCTCTCTCTCTCTTATTTCTTGCATTTTTATGCCCCGCTGCATGCCCAATGCAGCCTTATGTCAGGTGTGAAACTGAGCGTTGTGGCAATTATTCTGGATGGCTTATTCTCCCTGATTCCAGCAGCTTGCCAATTTGAATGTCTTATTATTCAAACAACTATTTCAGGTCATTGTGAGTCATCAGCTCACTTTCATATTTTTTGTCACTAAACAAAAGATCTCAAAATTCCAGTACAAATGAAAAAAACAGACAAATTGATGCTAATTTTCTGTTCCCCCTGGATCACACACTGGACAAACAATGTTGTTCTCCCAAAGCAACATACAGACTCATTTGTATAAGAGAAGGCAGCTGTTATACAATTTCACAATCGATTGATTTTTTATTTTTACAGTTTTCAGTAAAGTCATTTAACTACATCCACAATAAGTATAAACATTTGGTGTACTAGAGACATTTTTTCTTGTCATATTTTTTATCATTTTCTCCCATGAACTCTGGACGACCAGACTAAGCAGCCATCTCCAGGGGTGAAAAATGAAGCCAGCCAAAAACTACAGTTCCTCAACTGGCCACTTATGGCTGGCCCCAAAACGGAGTCGATCCCCATAGACTCCCATGTTAAAATGCTGCACTTACCAGCATAAATAAACATGTTTACAGCCTTGTAAATTTAAAAAAAAGCCACTCCCTCGCTGGGAATTCTCTGGACAATGACCTGCTCTAGTCACACATGGACTCAATCAGACGCTACACAGACTTTGTACATGGGAGCTGGCGGGGTAAAGTCAGTTTATTGTCCGGTCCAGCTGATTCACACATCGTGTTCACACGTACCTCTGGCTGAACTCTAGATCAGTTCAGGGTTGCGGTGCATGTGTGAATGTGTGGGCTTTGTGAAACACATTTTTCCACAGAGATACACACAGTGGCGGGTCTACACAGGGGCCCACAGGGGCCACTGTGAAGAAGCCTTTGGCCCCTGCTGTGGCCCCTGTGTCAGATTAATAATAAAATGATCAATTTATAACAATGAACAATGGAACAATTCTAAACTTTTTTTTGTTCAAACAATATCTCATTGTACACAAAAGGAACCCAGAATGTGAGCATTGTATAATAGTTTAACTCTCTGGAGTCTTATTGGGCTATTTTGTCCATTTTTGAATTCTTTTCATGTCTTTACGTGTTTTTGTAAGTCATTTTGTGTTGTTTTTTTTTGGTCATTTGTCTTTTTTGTCATTGGTGTCATTTATGTGTCTTTTTTGGTCATTTTGTGTCTTTTTTTTTATTTTGTGTCTTTTTTTTGGTCGTTTGTGTCTTTTTTAGTAATTTGGTGTCTTTTTTTGGTCACTTTGTGTCTTTTTTGTCATTGGTGTCATGTATGTGTCTTTTTTTGTGTCTGTTTTAGTTATTTTGTTTTTGGTTATTCTGTCTTCTCATTTTGTGTCTTTTTTGGTCATTTTGTCTTTTTTGTCATTGGTGTCATTTATGTGTCTTTTTTGGTCAATTTGTGTCTTTTTTTAGTTATTTTGTGTCTTTTTTTGGTCATTTTGTGTCTTTTTTCCGCCACTGGATACACAATCAATCTTTTCTAACTAGTCTGGGCAAAGCACCAGTAGGCTGTATACAACATTTCCTATACTGCAACTTGATAGTAGATGTGACAAAGCTCCTTTCACAGTTCACAGTCAGTGACTCAGATATGTAGAAATGTGTGCAGTGCGCCTTTAAACTGGCCACAAATGTGAACATAAATGTGTGCAGCGGCCTGATGGCTGCTCCTCCAGGAACGGTGTCAGATAGAGATGTACTGTCCTGCTCTCTGGCCCTGCCTTTGAGGAATTTCTGAGCTCTGAGGCATGTTTGCTCCTGCATCTGATCCAGTCATGAAATATGCCTGAGCTGAACTCTGTTGACGGAGGTGAGCTCTGTTGTCTCTGGATGAAGGAGAGAGCGGATGGGTTGGCATGGCAGGAATGTGAGGCAACATCTATCTGACGGCTGCCACCAACGCTTAGACGGCACTTTGTCTCAGATGTTGTGATGAACTCGGCGCTGCGGCCTATCTTTTCATCATATCTCCTTTTTTATTTGACACTTTCATTGTCTCTGATATGGATGCCTTCCTCAGTGTTTCCTGTTTCTAGTTAACACTGAGTCCATCTTTCTTTGTCTTTCTGTAAGACAAAGATTCTTCCAGCCATCTGCAAACGCAATATTCAGTTAGAGGAAGACAGAGAGGCGCAGCTTGAGCTGTTATGACAAACTGTCACTGACACCGTTAAGACTTTGAAAACTGCCTCTCTATATGAGTCTGTCAGCATCTTTCTCTGTGTTTCTCACCACGTGCCTCATCCTTCACATACACAGGACACATAATGTACATTTGTGTACTTACAGATGCACACAGAGTGCTCACACACACCAACACAAACACTTCAGGGACCGGGATTGGTAGAACAGACTGAAGGCTTTTGGTTGCTGAATATTTCATATCTCTATATTGGACTCATTCCACCTGTCTGTATCTTGACCCAGCAGATGGGAGGTGAGATATGGTCTAGCCCATCTATCTCTCTTTGGGGAAATTCAGCAATCTCATTTTCTCCCTCCCTTTGCTTACTTTTTTTCTTGGAGAGGAGTCTCTTTCTGCAGCTGCATGTCCAACTAAATTTTCACTCTCTGGCCTACAGTCACAATCAAAGTTCACACTTTCTTAAACTGTCAATGGAAACAGCTTTTTAAATCTGGATTTTTAATCAAGATAGTGGTCAGGCATGAGGTAACAGGTAAGGTAGAAGGACTTCCAAACCTGGGGGTTGAGGTGACTGAGTGGGTGACATTTTCTTTAAATGTTTCAAAAGAGGAAAATATATGAGTATGAAGTAGATCCAGTGAAACATTTTCCTAAAAAATTGTTTCCTCTAAGTTGACAATGGTTCTATGACTGAAACATTGTAGTTATGTAATAAGTTAATCCTTTTTGAGCCTCTTCAGAAAGCTCAGACACATACAGTATGTCTGGAAAACATGGCCATTTGAAAATGAGAACGAAATTGGCTGTAATTTGGATGAACTGGCCCTTTAAGGATGTCGTTAGGCTGGTTATATTCTGTTTTTAAAGAGGAAATTATGCTAGCTTTGCTCTGCAGCTTGTCTGAAAAAGAACAAGTCATTATTGTGGCATCGTCTTTGCTCCTCTGCTGCTCCGGTGCCTCTCCTCTCCCCCTTCTTTCATCTCTCTCTCCAGTCCCAGCCAGTGCAACACTGACTTCAGAGCAGCCTTGTCGTCAGACCTCAAAGGGAGATGGATGGACGGCCTTACTTAGAGCCCAGCTAACTGCCTTCCCCTTTCTCCTTAGCCAGAGAGAAGCGGCTGCTGGAAGGAGAATCGATTTTCATCTCTCCTCTGGCTGATGGCAGTCGAATAGATATCAAGGGTGATTCTGCAAGGGGAAAGGAATGGGGCTGCGAAGAGCGAGGATGAGGATGGGGGGGGGGGGCAGCTAAATCAGATCAAGGAGTAGAGAGCAGAGCGAAAAAGAGATTGAGAGATCACAGGAAGAAGGCAAACTTTGAGGATGGAAAGGGTGAAACGGTTCAGGGGATCAGAAGTGCGGAGTCATGAGGGTGAATCAGAAAAGAAATGGAGGAGAGGACAAGGAGGGAGGTCAGAGGAGGAGAGAAAGGCGAGGTGGTGGGGTAATCACACCAGGGTGAGGGTGGATGAAGGCTTTGAGAAAGGTGGGAGGTGCAGGGATGGGTGCTAGGCTGGGCCGCTGTGACAAATTGACTGAGAGTGCCACCGGCGTCTCCCGTGTCACGCCGCTGTCACTGGCCTCCTCAGCGGGCTCGTGGCCAAGCTGTAACTCTGCAGAGGTGACATGAGCCACCTGCCTCACAGCCTCTTCATCTTCTCTCCTCGTACATCATGGAGATGCTGCCCTTCTCCTCACTTCACACCAGTTCCTACTTATTTATTCCGGAATCATTCAGTTCTTCTTAATTTGTCATAAAAGTCGACGATGACACCATTGCTGACAAAAAAGTGTTTTCTGCAATGTCAGGAGACCACAGTGGGAGATCAGTCAAATTATGGAAAAACTATATGAGGAAGTGGAGTGTAGCTAAGGGTATTGCTTTGTGGTTATGCATGGCTTGTTTTGCATTTATTAAAAAACAAAGATCACCCCCCAAACACACACACACACACACCAATATTAGTATGTAGAGACATGCCGTTCCTGTAAACCCGCTCTGATCAAAGCGGAGCTTGGAAGCACAACGTCTAATTGAGACGATGTGTTGTGGGGAGAGACACTTTGATGAAAGAGATGAGGTCAGAGAAATAACTGGGTTCAATTATGTCTGTGTGTGTATAAGTGTGTGTGTGTGTGTGTGTGTGTGTGTGTGTGTGTAGGTCTATTAGCCTACGGGTTTAACTTTCTCTCAGGCGCTAAGCAAGCTAACTTTGTTATTGTTTGGTAATTTTGTGGGTCCAAACAAACATTTGCGCTGAGGGGGGTGGAGTGACGCAGCTGTTTGGCATGAAACGGTGCATTTCCACCTGCTAAGACCACATTTTATTGCAAACACATGCACAAAGAGCAGCTTTCAGGGCTTTAATATCCGAGGTGCATACACAGAAAATCCCGAAACGTTTATGTATTTCGAGTATCACCTCTTTAACGTTGACATTTTTCAAACACACATCAAAAGAAAAGTTCACAGTGCAATATTTCAATGCCTTCGGGATAAACTGTAAAAGTTCTTTCCAGCTCCACTTGATTAAATACCTGTAGCAGCTGCAATAAAATGTTTGTTCCATCTTTGTGCGATGTGATCTAATGTTCATATTTACATTCAGGTCAAACAATGTGGGTTCATTCATCAATTATTCAATTTTCTGACACAACAACACAGAGATCTGGCGAGAAATGGAGGCATTTGAGGCATATTAAGAGAGCTGAATAAACATGTTGTCTGCAGTATACATGTTTTTTGCGATGCTGCATCTCCTGAAGACCATTAGGAAACTGTCATACCTGACATGATTGGCCATTAATGAAGCCTGCCCAGCCTTTATGTGCTGATATTCGCTTCTTCGCACAAATAACGTATTCATTTCTCTCTTTTTCATTCAGCCAGGACTGCCGTTGCGCCTCTGGTCTCTAAAATAGCAAAAAATTAGTTGGTTACACCCACTTGTGCACAGAGTTTGAGCTAGCATTTCTGCTTGCAGGAAAATAGAGCCATTAATGTCTGTGTGTGAGCTGTTGTGTGCCCTCTAAATTAGAGAGCTCTTCACTGTGGACAACTCAGCCAGCGTGACAAACTGCAGCTGGATTTATGCTAGATTCTGTTTTAATGATGTTTGAGCAGAACACACCACGCTGACAGAAACCACCTAACTAACTCTGAACTGCTCTGGTGTGTGTGTGTGTGTGTGTTGGGGATGTGTGAACGTGCATGTGACAGGTAATATAAACCTTCTCCGTAAACAGTGTAATGAGTCAGATTTGGTCCAGGCGTCGACAGACGGTATAGGATGTCAGATCCACTTACGGCAGGTTATCGCGACGTGTTGATTGGCGGGCTTTCAGTTTTTCCAGGTCGTGACCCTAGCTGACAGGCAGCTCAGTTACAGCATAAAGTGTGGGCTAAATGGTCTGTCAAACCTCCAACATCTCCTTTTTAATTTGCCACCAGGGTCCGTTAACTCTAAAGGAAAAAGATTCCTACATCCAAATCATTTTTGTTGGGATCTTGCAACAGCTCCTGAATCTCCCCGCAGCAATGAGCTAAACGCTCATTTTATTTTGGTGTTTGCACAGACAGCTCATCAGCTAAAGTCAACGCTGTTAAACCAGCCATCAAATAGGAGTAGGAGGCGGTGTGTGGAGGTGTGTGTGTGTGTGTGTGTGGTGCTGGAAGAGACACGTCCCGCTTCATCACGCTCCCTCGTTGTTCCAACTCAACACTTTTCTCAAATCTCTGTTTCCTCCACGTTGATAAAAGTCCAGACGCTCACCAACACAAACACACACACAAGCGCTCGCACTCGCACGTACACATTCGCCACCCGTTTTGCTGTGAACTCACTCAGTCGTAATGACATAGCTAGTGTTGCCACAGTGTAGCTACAGATGGAAGCAATTATGGTGCTGTGAAAATATTTCCTGAAGAAAGGCAGTGTTTTGACTGGTGGAACAGCGGGATGCAATCACTCAGTAATTGAGGTCCACTGAAACATCAATGAGGCAAGGCGGAGTGGAGATTCCTTGTTGTGGCGTCATGTTAGAGTCGATGACGGTCACCGCATGCTCTGTCTTTCTCTCTGGTGGTTGTAATGTTGCGAGGAGCTTTGTGCGGGAAAGAAAATTTGTTGGCAAATTTATGGCCGTGGTCTCATCCAGTTCCATCCTAATTGCTGCGGTTTGGAAAGGGGCCCGAGTCGAGGCTTAGAAGGGGGAGACCCATAAAGCCGACACAGTTTCTTTGTATTTACATGGCAGCTAGTTAAAGCACAAGGTCTTAAGTCTGCTGATGATAAATGTGTTGCCCTGTAGTTTGAACCCCCACAGAGAGAAAAAGACAGACAGGAAACGAGAAAGAAAGAGAGGAAGGGGGGAAGCATTCGCCACAGTAGTTCATTTTTTGTTTGATGCGGTCTCCTTTTTCAGACAGAGAGAGGGCTCTGTAACCTTGACGCCCCAGTCGTCCTTCCTCCTCTCCTAACTCCCTCTGCTGTCACTCCCGCAAGTCAGACACCAGTGGCAAAGAGAGAGAGAGAGAGAGAGAGAGAGAAGTAGAGATAGAGGAAGTGTGGTGTGAAGCTGTGCATCCCCAGATGCCAGACTCACACATCTCTCCCACCCTGAGGAGCTTCTGAGAGGCTTGAAGAACAGAGTTGATCCCCTCTGTGAATACCAAGGCTTGGCTGATGAAATATGAGGACCTATGCGCCTTATAACAATTGACGTTGTGTGTGTAGTCGGGCATTGCAGCAGAAAAAAGGGAAGTGAAATACTGTATGGCGTATGTGCAGTTTCTCAGTGTAGAGATTTTTTTTTAGCAAGCTCTAAGAAGATAAGAATAGCTGCCTCAGCCTCTGGAAAGCTCGGCGAGGTGCGAGGACTCCTGAAGGGCTTCAGCTCTTTCATCTAACTTCTTCCTCTGAGTCCTCCCTCTGCTCCTCACATCTTCTTCTCAATAGCGGGAGCCTCAGAGAGAGCCTTGAGAAACACAAACTGACCCCCTCAGTGGGCCGCGGGTCCTCGATGATAGATGTGTTTGTGCGTGTGTGCAAGGTTGGCATCTATCAACAGGTTGAAGGGAATTTTTGGGTGGTGAGGGTTTTACACATATAGCTTGCAGTTACTGATTTCACTAAAAAAATACACCGAACTTTGAAGAGAAGCCTGTCAGTTTAAACCAATAGTCATCTTGTTTTCATTATTCAGAAATCACTAATTTCTGCCGTTTACAATAGACAAGGTCCTCTGGCGACCTTGACAGTTCAGAAAATGTTTCTGGTAATTGAAAATGAAGAGGAAAAATATGGAGATGCATTGCAAATGCAAATGAGTTGCTCATTATGCAACATTTCCTCTGAGTAATTAAAAAAACATCTTTAAAAGAACAAAATAAATACAGATATATTCCTATATTTTAAAAGCACATTTGACCCCTATGTATATCAAATCAGTTTGCGTTTTCCAAGGTTACATAAAGTGTGATTTATTAGTGAGAAAACGTCAAAATACATTGCAACGCCCACACGGTGTGGTCCTTAGAAACTTTTCTAATAAACATGCAGTACTTAAGGCCCTGTTTTTCTCAGTCATCTTTTTTCTCTCAGCTGTGGGGTTCTGCCCAAACACAAACATTTCCACCAACGATGTGAAGGTTTTAGTTATTTTTACACAAGACATTTCTGCTGTTGTGTTTGTTTTCTGTGCTCGGTTGGAGAAACGTGATGTCACATATTTTTACATATGTTTTTTTCACTCAGAACTTTAAGTTTCAGGAGAAAATAAATAGTTTTCAGGGGCTTTATGTCTGATATTAATGCTGTCGCTCTGATTATTCAGAAGGCTGCCGTCCTGATTAACTGTAATTGCGGAGCACAATTACTTTGCTTGATTGCAGAGGTTTGTTATGGTCGACAAAATCTAGTTAAATGTTAATCTAAAACCACTACAATTGACTAAAATCCAATGACTAAAATCTGATAAAATATATTTCATATTTGTCAAGTACTTTACTTATGAGGTACCTAGCCTTTACTTGAGTATTCATAAGACTAAGTGTAAGTGTGTGTATGGGAACATGATTGGATAAATGTGTTGTCTGGGGTGTGTGTGTGTTAAAAAGCTTGAAAAATAACAGATTGGCACATCAAACATTGTGTGAGGAAACCTGGAGCCTTTGTACACAGAGCTGCATGCGAACAGCACCAGCTGAAGGCACCAGCTCTACTCACTATCTGCAGAATTGAACAACAGACAGTGGCATTTAAGGAATTTGGCTGAATCTACACGCGAACACACAGAGCTGATGAGGAATAAGGGCCTCGGGCAGGTCCGTGGCCGCTGCTGAGTAATAGTTGTCCAATAAAGAGCGGGCAGGACCTGGAGGCGCTGTGTAATGCCTCAACAGAGAGACCTGCAGCGTGACATCCAGAGTACTGTAACTACTCTCTACTCACACCACTCTGGATTGTTTTTGTGTCTATCATTCAGACAGAAATCGACCATGGTGAGTTCCCCTAACTCCTTGCATCAAGCAACACTTTTCCTCCTTTCTGCAACACATCAATAACACTACTGCGCTTTTTTCACAGTCCCCCTCTCTCTCTCTGTTTCACTCTGTCACACTCTCTCTGTCTCAATCCCTTTCTCTTTCACTTCATCTATGTTTCTCCTCCATCTAACACTTCCTTCTTTGTCACTTCTCCCAGCCTCTGTCTCTCTTCCCTCTCTCTCTGTCCGTCTGTCCTTCAGCATCTTCCTATCTCTGTCACACGCACCTCCTCAGTATTGATCACCTAAAACTCTCTTTAGTGTGGGTCAGCGGGTGGTCGCTGTGATTCTCGGCGATCGTTCAGCACAGGATGTGTCCTAATGCCGTGTCCACCTGCGAGGATTTAACCTGTGTCGTGGCAGAGACATTTCATTAAAGGTGGCTTGTAAATTAACAGAGCAGGAGGGTGGCTGAACGAATGAGGCGAGGGTAGTTTCAATCAGCCACCCAGATGGCGTGCAGCCCCGACATGAGACCTGATGGTTTAATCATTTTGTTAAACCCTCAGAAATTTGTTTCAGGAGCGAGTCCAACACTTTAGCGCTTGGGGACTTAGCATAAAAACAAATTGGCATGTTTTTTTAGCTGGTGGGCGCATGGTATAGCACCGTACATAGCTCTAATGTGATATATGGACGTAGCATGTGAGAAAGATTAAGTTGAAATTGCCTGGTTCATGATTTGGGAGTGCGAGATATGAGCCCTCTGGGCAGATAGTTAGACTAATGCTATGCGGACCTGCTCTCCAATTTATTGCCTGTGACATGTTTGTGAATATTTATTATTGCTCTCCACGGTTTGCTTTTGGCTTTGCACCTAAAATGAGAATATCAATTACCAAAGGAAAACACAGCCAACTCTGTAAGTGATAGTATATAGAGAGGAAGAGGGTAAAAACTGAGAAACATGAACGTATACACACATGCACTCTCATGCGTACAAAACTGTCTGCAAAACAATTTATTTCACCACAGTGTCCGCCACAGCCCAGTTGCTTTGTTTGGATTGGATGCAGCTGAAATGGCTAACAGACTCGCCCTTGTTAAGCTGCCTCTCGCTAAAGGTTGACCAGATTGGGGAAACGAGGTCCCCTGATTTAATTGAATCCACAAATTCAATGAGGAACATTCCTGACAGCAACACGTGTGCATAGGCTGTGAAAAACATTTATGGGCAAGAAAGAAAAAAAAAAGCTGTAGCTTTTGATTACATGGCAGCAGGAGGGAGTCTGCAGCCCTTCCCTCTGATAATTTTAACACACAGGGCTCAATCCAAAGGCTTACCTCATTTACCCCAAGCAGAGATTTTTCTATGGGAAAGAAACCAATGTGAGGAAAGAGGGCGAGAGTTAAAAATTAAGATACGCTGTGTAGCTAGAGGTGGAAGAGAGGAATGTATGGGCAGCAAGAGAGTCGTGCAGGTATGTAATTATGCAGTCATCATCTGACTGAGCCAGCCAAAAGCCTGATCTGCCTTCGCTAATAGACCCAGCTGAAGACCTGAATCTATTGAGAGCAGGTTTTGTGCTGGAGATTTTATGGAATTTTAATTGCAAACACATGGCTGTTGCGCATAAATGTTTTAACATATTGATCGGTTTGGCACGTCTGACTAGCCCTCAGGAGTCGAGGTTGGGTTTTTTTTAAATGTATTTTTCTTTTTTTTAACCAGGGAGTTGTGCAGAACTCTCCAGCAGCCGCCGAGCTCTAAAAAACACTGTCAGTGAAGGACTGTAAATGGTTTTACAATCATCCTGAGAGTAAACACAGTTTACAAGCAAGCAAGGTTTAGTCCGAGTAAGGAGCTCTGCAGCGTTCCTGCTTCTTTTTAAAGCGCTTTAATTCTCCTTCAGTTTCTTTCCATCCTCGCACACGTCAGTGGTAGCCTGACAAAAGGTGTGCTACTGTATATTTGTGTGTGAAAGAGAAACAGAGAGATGCAAGAGTGGAATTAGAGAGTCAGACAGACAGTGTATGACAAGTAATGGGGATGGTGAAGAAAAGGAGTAAGACAGCAGGAAGGACGAAGACGTGCTAAAAACAAGAAACAAAATAGTGCCTGCAGTCTTTCAATAGAGAAAATGGAGAGGAGGATAATGAGCAAAATCACTGAGCCATGGATGCAGGCAGCGCACACAGTCACTTATTAACACACACACATATTCATACATCTATACACACTTTTTCACGTGCTTTGCCGCGTGCATCCCTGCCGTCACCGCGTGCATAAACACATTAACATGCAGAGAAATGGTGGATTCTGGAGATGAAAGCCCCTCAGATCAGTGGCTGAACGCTGACACAGTCGTAACCTATCAGGCTCAGAAGTGTGTGCTCGTGGCATCGACAGGTCCACCGGGAGGCTGTGAAGTCTCTTTGTTCTGTTTTGATGTGCCGCGTTTCTAATACATGTATTCCAGCTCTCAAACTGCATAAAAGTTCCCTCGCCTGGCTTTTGATTAAGGAACTTATCGAACTGCAGGAAGCCTCAAATAGTTCCCGATTTAATTTGTTAACATCTAAATTAACTGAAACCCGGCAGACTAATCAAAAACTAGAGTAGCAAGTTAGCAGCGGCTTCTTGATGCTGTTTAATGTTGCATACGTTGTCTTTTAAATCATTTTGGTTTACAACATGGGTCTTATTTGAGAGTTTTGGTCATCATGGTTGATAATAATAAGGGTTGGTTTATGCTACAAATTAATTACTTCATACAACATGTTTTCTGACCACAAAAGTTCCAAATAGCTGCACTAAGGAGCCTAACACAGTGTTTCCTGCATGGTACGGCTGTGCTCGACTCCACTCAGGGTACCTGCAAAACTGCTGTGACACTCACTGAATGCTTTCATTGGCAATCACACAGAAGAATGTTTGTACTTTGTGAATTGTACGGCAAAGTCTAAGGTGTAGTTTAGCAGGCTGACATTTATAAAAAAAACTTTGGCAAGTGAATAAAACAATTACTGTTGCTATTGATGGTACTTTGCTGTCGCTGGTTCAGCTCCGGCTTGTGGCCCAAGTTCTAGTAAGTGGTTAAGGATAATTGATGAAAAGATGGATTTTCAGACAGTCTCTCCTAGAAGACATTCATAGTTTTGCACCCAAAATAATGAAATACAAATCTTTCTTGTTCTCTCACCTCAACACAGCTCGGTTTTGGAAAGTGCATGTGCAAAATAAAGACACAGGTTGATTTATTTTTCATAGAGCAACTTCATTTGATTCGATTGATTAAATCAACTGATTTAACTTTCTTGTTGTACTTGTAGTTGTGAGCACACATAGGGATTGAGGCCTAAAGTGCACTCACTTTTGGTTTAACCTCCAAATGAAGTGCTGTATATCGTTGGTTCCCAAACTTTTTGGTTTGTGACTTTACACAGCCAAGCAGTGCATACTTGCACCCACTCATCACAAGTTGCTTATTATTATGAGTTGTGAACAACTGCACCAAAAAGTGATGTTTCCTTCCACATTATTA